>NC_057814.1:261731568-261924017 GCF_018294505.1 Triticum aestivum | reverse complement strand
ATCGCCTCCCCCCATCTCCAGCTCCTGGCCGGCCAGATCTACCGCCTCCCCTCCGTCTCCAGCTCCTGGTCGACCGGATCCGCCGCCACACCTCCGTCCCACCTCCTGGCCGACCACCGGCGCGGGCGAGCGAGCGACGGCGGACGCCGGCGCGAGGGAGCCCGCGTCGCCTGGATGTGGCGAAGCCGCCATGGACTTCCGGAAGCCGCATACTCGTTCCATCCTCACCGCCCGCCGCCTTGGCAAACCAGATGACGGCACCGACGCAAGCTACGGCGAATGGCGCGGCCAACGGAGCAACTCCTCAGCGGAGGCAGCATCAGTGGCGCCTTCAAATTCAGCAACAGTACATGAACTTCCTCCCAGTTGTTGCCTTCTTCTTTAATCATGCCCTTGTCTGACCTTCTTGCTTCGTGCAGATGAACTTCGCGCCCTCTGCAAGACATGGATTGCCATGGAATTCCTCTCCTACCCCCACGATGAATTGTTCTCAAGGTGGCCTATCAGCTGCTGGAAAAAGGTTGGCCGAACTTCTAGCCAGGGTATGGTTGAACTTCTTCCTTCTTTTCGTTATTTTCTTACAGCCATGTGAAGTTCAGGTAGTTTGTGATCCTCAGTCCAGACTGCAAAGCATTTGGAAAATCTGCCTGCTTACAGCCATGTGAAGTTCTGGTAGTGTGTGAGCCTCAGTCCAGGCTACAAAAACAGTAGAAAATCTGCCTCCTTACAACCATGTGAAGTTCTGGTAGTGTGTGAGCCTCAGCCCAGGCTACAAAACTGTAGAAAATCTGCCTGTGAAATATGCCTACTTTTTCACATTCACATGTGAAGTTCAATTATTAAGTGTATAAGAGTTTAGGTTGGTATGTATCTGGTTCTGTGCAAAAAAATAAAAGGAAAAATAGAACATCCATTTGATCTCGCACGAAGGTCAGGTTGGTATGCACTAGTCGTTCAACCATTCAAACTCATGAAGGTTCAGGGTTTTTAACTGTAGACAGTATTTCCCCTTTGCAAAACAAGAAGTTCAGGGGTTGGAGAGTGCTCAGTTCAGGTACATATAAGTAATCAAATAGTGTAGAATTAACAGAATGTGAGGTTCATTCTATGAAGGGTGCTCAATTCAAGTACAAAAGTATTGGCAGATGCTCAGCTCAGTTAAGAGTGTGATGCCTGTCCTAGGGAAAAAATATGTACATGAACACCACTTTTATATGAGAAGTTCAGGCTGTGAATAATGCTAAGTTCAGTTACAAAGGTATAGGCAGATGTAACTTGTGTGCTTAGAAGACGAGAGACGCATGAAGAAGCTTAGAAGTTCCCAGCAGGAAGTACACAATCCTAAGCCTGTACGCGTTGCACCACCCCCTCAATGGGTCACACCTCAAATGCACCAACAGCATTGCCAACCTGCTCCAGACCAAAAATGGATGACACCCAAAACACATGGAGACTTCCAAGATGCTAGGTCACAGCCCTATCCGCACAACTTTGCGCCTCCACCTAATTGGGTGACGCCGGAAATCCCCCGCGGATTCTTTGTATCCACCAGCAGACTCCCAAGCACGCCGATGGAGGAGGGGGTTAGCTCAAGTCCTGCGTGTAGCTCTGGAGGTTATCCTGGTGTGCCTCGTCAATGCCAAAGGGAAGCAACTAAACCAGATCCCAGGACAAATCCAACAGGAACACACACACGGAGGAGAGTGCTCTGCACACAACCACCGCCGGATCCTGCTGCTACAAGTCAGAATTGTACGGGACATAAGGTAGATGGATTGCTTCACAAAACAAAAGAGCAAACCAAGACCAGGATCGCAATACCTCCACAACCACCTCAAGCAAAAAGGACGCAAACAAGAGAGAGGCCATCTTCAGCCGTCCTTCCTCCTCGTGATCCACTCCTGCATCCTGCTATGATTACTCCGTCGTGCCCCATCCCAGAGGGATAGCAGCAGACTCCGGTGGAGTTGCGATCATACACACATGTAAGTGAAACAAAATATTTATATACGCATCTTGTATTATCTGCAAATTTTCTGCTCCCTCCAGGATAACAAGTTCATAAACTGCATTTTAATGTGCCATTTGGATTATTTTTTCTTTTTCTGCAGATGCCGGATCTCCCAGATTATCTAATACCAAGACTAAAGATGCGATTCCAGGATGTAGAGAAAGCAAGGGAATTTTATAACAGATACGCCAGACACGCTGGTTTTGGAATCAGGAAGATGGGAGGGAATGACAATCACAAGTATTTTGTTTGCGCGTTCCAAGGGAAACACACAACTTCTGTTTCAGAGGCTGACAGGCAGCAAAACAAAACATCTGAGTGGACAGGCTACAATGCAAGAATGAGGGTGATGGTCCAGGAGGATAACACATGTGTGGCAGTGGACATTGAGTACAATCATAATCACCAACTCATGCAAACTGATGACATGCTGGTATTCTTGCGCTCACACAAGAATTATGATCCCACTATTTTGGAGTACGTAAAGCTCCTGCAGTACCATGATGTCAAGCACACAACAATCATGTCCATGCTATCTGAAAATGAAGATGGAAGCTACTTCCTAAGCATGACCGGACGAGACCTACTAAACCAGTAAGTATTCAAACATCCACATACTGCAATGTACATAGCATCCTAGGTCACAACCCTTTGCTAGAAAAAATAACAAATGCATGTTTGCATGTAATTTGCAGGAAAGCCATGAATGCAAGGAAAGATGATTTGGATGATGTATTGAAACTTGTTTCATTCTTCAAAGACATGAAGGCAATCAATGATGAGTTTTTCTATGACATACAAGTAGACAAGGACAAGTCAATTAAAAACATTTTCTGGTCCAATGCAAGTTGCCAAGGAGCCTATCAAGACTTTGGCGATTGCGTAATATTCGACACAACTTACAAGACCAACATATTTCATATGCCTCTGGGAGTGTTTGTTGGAACAAACCATCACTTGCAGTCAACGATATTTGCTGTTGCCCTGATCAGAGCCGAAGATGCAAAGTCATTCAAGTGGCCGTTCGATGCATTTTTACGGTGCATGAGCAACAAGCACCCAACTTGCATTCTAACAGGTGAGTTCAAAAAAAACTCTACAAGTTTCATCATCTTTTCAGTCTATGGGTCTGTATTGGGTATATTTGGTTTTATCTGAAAAATATGTAAACCAAGCAGTTCAACCACTGTTAGCACAGAAGTCCAACTAACAGTACAAGAAAGCAAAATTACCTGTCACATGTTTAGAAAAAAATTAGTTATGAATGTGAAGTTCAAATACAGGAATCATAGAAGTTGAAGGACAAAGCTGTAAGAAAAATATATGTAACATGTTCAGAAAAATAAAGTTATTTATGTGAAGTTCAAGCACTAGTACCACAGAAGTTCAAGAACACTGCTTTAAGAAAATTTTGAGTGTGACACTACTAGGTAGTCCTATTGCTACCTGTGAAGTTCAAGCACTGGTACCACAGAAGTTCAACAACACTGCTGTAAGAAAAAATACATGTGACATTTTTAGATAGCCATACAGCTACATGTGAAGTTCAAGTACTTGTACAACATAAGTTCACCATCAGTGCAAAAAGAAGCAAGTTTCATTTTTTTAAATTCATGCAGACCAGTGCCCGTCGATGGCGAAAGCTATACCACAATCATTTCCAGACACCGTCCACAAGCTATGTCGTTGGCACATCATGAAGAAGTACAGGGAATACCTCGCGTTGTTGTAGAATAAAACATTAAAAGAGGAGTTCACAGCTATATTAAACTGGCCGCTGATGCCAACGGAGTTTGAAGCTTCCTGGGCTGAACTCGTGCACAAGTACAACCTGGAGAACGACCAGATGATGATCCAGCTGTGGAGTGATAGGAAAATGTGGATTTCAGCATATTACAAGAACATTTTCTATGCTAGAATCAATTCCACACAACAAAGCGAGAGCATGAACCACGTGCTCAAGAAAGGGTTTGTCAAGGGGACCCAGAACCTACACAAGTTTGCTAGGCGGGCAAATGCTTGCATACAAACTCGGATGCAGAAGGAGAACGAGCAAACAATGACCAACATGGTATGAAGACAAAAAAAACACCCCCATCATATTGTGTTTTGCTTCAACATGTGCACTTTGAATTTAAAAAAATGAAACCCATGACTCTGCTTCAACTAATATCTTATTTTTTTGACATGTGCAGACCAATCCTGTGACAAAAAAAACTTACGGCTACGAGGAAGACATGTCTATGAAGTACACGAGAGCCGTGTACATCGAGATGAGGATTGGGATGAGAAAAGCCACGCTATTTCGCGCAAAGCGTACAACAGAGCCCACTAAGTACCTTGTGTACTACCACAACAAGGCTGGCCATGATGATGAAGAAAGATTTTCCTGGTCAAAGCATGAATTCTAGGTTGTAGCTGACCCAGAGAATGAAATATACGAGTGTGAATGCAAGCTTTGGACACACACGGGTGAGCGGAAAAACAAACTCATTAAATAGCTAAACTAGTAGTATCATATCAAAATATATGAAACTCATTGCTGGCACACAAACTATGTATTCTGCATTCATCACAAAATGCAGGCATGTTCTGCCTTCACATCATGAACATACTGGACTACCTGAAGCCTGACAAATTTCCACACAAGTATATCCTCGAACGGTACACAAAGAATGCAAAGTCACAACCAACCTTTGATACAAGGGACTACAACACAACTGCATCGGATGATAGCTCAAGACTATCAAAGCAAGACATCTTGCTATAGCTAAATTTGATGGTTAACAAGAAAGCGATGAGATGTGACCAGCAATATGATAGAGCCTTCTATGTTCTCAAGAGGCTCGTGGAAGAGCTTGATGCAATACATTCAGCAAATCAAGCGGATGCTGATGAAAGGATGGCTGAAGAGGATGCTGAAATTGAAGATGACCTTCATTATTATGCAGTTGAAAAGCTCAACGCCGCTGCTCAAGCCAACCAATGCAATCAGGGTGTTGTCCAATTAATGCTGCAGCGGCAGCAAGAGACGATGAAATTGCCGTTGTACTCTGAAACAAAGGGTAGGAAGAAAATTTCTGCAGCAAATAAAAGTGACAAAAGAGCTCAAATAAAGGCACCACCTGCAGGAAGAGTCGTCGTGCTCGATGAGAACGGAGTGCCACTTGGACACAGGCAATGTAGTGTGTGCAAAAAGGTTGCAGGACACAACAAGCTCACCTATCCAACACTCTTAGAAGGAAACAATGCCGAGGAGGTCAAGCAACCCAAAGTTCAAAAACAACAGCCCAAAGTTATAGAACAAAAGAAGGGACCACACCCACAGAAAGCAAGCAGCAGACTTTGTAGCATATGCAAGGAGTATGAACCACATAATGCAAGAACATGCCCGAAGCGCGCAGATGCTGAAAAGACAAGCAAAAAGCCAGAGAAGAAACAGAAAGAAAAACCTAGAGCCAGCAACAAGAAAGTGGTGGAAGATGAAGAGGAAGACGAAGACGAAGATGAAGACACCATCGAAGAAGAGGAAGACGAAGTGGAAGAGGAAGTGGAATGCGAGCAGGAAGAGGAAGAGGATGATGAAGAGGAAGAGGACGATGAAGAGGAAGATGAAGAGGAAGATGAAGAGGAAGAGGTACATGTGAAGCAAAAACCACTACAACCAAAGCCTAGGAGGAGCGCAAGGCTGATGAACAGTTAGACTAGGTCAATTAAAGAAAGCAAACTTATGTCATGTCAATGTGCAGAATATTATTCCACTTTTGAAACAGTATTTTAGGAGAAGCTAACTTGAACTTTTATTGCTGAAGTTTCAAAGAAATTATACAGTAGAAGTTCAAGTAAGCTTACTCCAGAAGTACTAGTATAGTATAAGAGGAGGTGCTAGTGATGTAAAGTATGAAAGAGCGAGCAGTAATAAAATGAAAGTTATGCAGTGTGAAGTTCAAGTAATATTACTGCAGAAGTCCTACTATATTATGGCAGGAAGTGCTGTGCTGGTGATGTATTGCATGAAAGAGCAAGCAGTAATAAAATGGAAAAAATACACTATGAAGTTCAAGCAACATTACAGCAGAAGTCCTGCTATATTATGAGAGGAGGTGTTGCGCTGGTGATGTATTCCATGCAAAGTGTAAGCAAGAATAAAAATGAAAAATATACACTATGAAGTTCAAGTAACATTACAGTGGAAAATCTGGTATATTATGGCAGGAGGTGCTGGTGTTGTATTCCATAAAAGAGCAACCAACAAATAATTATACAATTTGAAGTTCAGATCAGCTTACAGAAGAAGTTCTGGTATATAAAATCGATGTAGGGAAAAATATGCTTCAAAAATAAAGTTTTGCCGTATGAACTAAGGTTAGCGCTCAGATATGAAGTTCTGTTTGGATACGTGCAGAAGTTCATGTACAATGCCGACAAAACATACAGAAAAGTTAAGGAGTGTATGAGAATATTTTTGCGCAAAGTTATAGTTGAAATCCATTCGCAGTTGAAAAATCACAAAAAAAACAAATATAGATTCTATGAAAAGGCTACGTATTGGTTGGGTTGAAAAATAAAAATACATTACACAACACAGAAAATCCTATCCATCTGAAACCAGCAGCCCAGCCAGATCTCAAGCAGAAGTTCAAATCAAAGATCATATGTTGGGGCCCAAATTTAAACAACACAAAAAAACAAGTAGTTCAACCATAGCCGAGGGAGAAGTTCAGGTACATCTGTTGAAAAAAAACATACAACACATGGATACTGAAAATGATGCAATATATTGAAATTCATAAGCCAAATCATTCTTCACACCAAATACATGTGTCTCAATATCATAAGTAATAGTGTTGCAGCTATAGATACACAAATTACTAAACAATTCTTCCAGCCAAATCTTTACAGATTCGTTCCAATCATTATCAAACCTAAATCTTTACAAGATCAAATCTACACTGAAACTAATGCTTCAAATTCACGAGCCCAAGGACCGCATCTCTTTAGGAAGCTCTGCACGCACAACTTCATTCTTCTCGCTAAAGATTAGAGTGTGCATGAACTCGGCCTTCCAGTCATTTGCAGCAGCCTGCCAACAGGAAATGAAACGATGGTTTAGTAAAGGAAAACTAAAACCACAGCAGGAGCGTCTCAGCAAAAACACACAACAAAAATGAAAGGATGATCAGACAAGAACAAGGACAAAACATACCTCCACATCACAAAAATCATCAACAAGCTCATCGCCATCATATGTAGAGCAGAACTTCATGGCAAAGAAACCACAATCATTATTCACTTGCTTTGGAACATCGATAAAAGTAGGCCTCTTTGCAATATTCGCCCAGTTAGGCTGTTTGCTCGCTTTATACGCAGCCTTGTTGTACACCTCCTCGAGCAACCCAACAAATCTCTTGATCTGCAGGAAATGCCAAAATAAGATGAAGTCAAAAACATGTTAACCAAAATAGTTAGGTTCAGGTACATAAAAGGGACACTTGCATACGATCCAGCTAAACAAATACCAGAAGTTCAACTGTCCAATGATAGTCAGTTCAAGCAGTATTACCAAAACAGAGACAGAAACATATTTTTGTCAACACAAGCCATAATAAACTTCGTGTCAAACAAGCAGATATGAAAGGAGGTTCAGGCTAAGAAACACTCACGATATGTTGGCAGTCTCCGCGGAAACTTGTTCGTGACGTTCCCTTATTACTGTAAGGAAGTGAATCAAGGATGTCAATGCTCCCACGATATCTATTCAGCACATACACACTGTAGGGCGCCATTGTGCCAATTGGCTTGAATAGCATCAAAAAAACCTGCCAAGAATGAAAGAAACGGTGAACACAAACTATAAAGCATAGGTATTGAACAACCGGGATGAATAAAAACTTCTTTAGAAACTCAGCAAAAGGATGTGCATAAAATTTAAAAAGCAAGAGTTATGAAAAACTAACCAGCTTTGCGTTAAGAAGGTCTTGTTCCTTGCGAACAAACATTCAGAGGGGACCAGGAGATTTTTTACATCGAACTTTGGAACTATTGCACCAAAAAAACATACTTCAGGCAGTACTGTGCATTCACAAAAACACAATTAAAACACATCCCAAACGCCACTACACCAAAACTAGAGCAAAAAAGGGTGATAGGGGTGCAAAAGAACTAAATCCTGTATGAAGTAGGGACTAAGTACAACCCTGTCAGCACAAGAGAATATATCAGTGGTCTCCGGCTTATCCTTCCACAAATTTATGAGATAATCCATTATGTCTCCTTCCATCTGCTGCCCTTCACCGAAAAGAGTATAAAGGACATGTCCTATGAGGTCAATCACATTCCCAGGGATGGTAAACATGCAGTAGCTTGTGCTATAAATTTAAAAGGATGGGAAAAAATATTAGAAGTTCAGATACAATAACAAATAGAAGTTCAGACACTATAACTCAAAGGCAAGGAGAGATGAACAGAAGTTCACATACTACAACAACAGAAGTTCAGACACTATAACTAAAAGGCAAGGAGAAATGAACAGAAGTCCACATACTACAACAACAGAAGTTCAGACACAGAGTAGCCTCTCTGGCAGCAACAAAGTTAAGAAGAAGAAAATTCACTCAGAATACTTCTCCAGACCGTCTTCACTAAGCACATACTGTCTCAACTTCCGGGCCTCGGATAGATGAGGGTAACTGTATTTTTTAGGGGAGCGACAACAGAACGCCACTTCAAAGGCAATATTGATGATCTCTTGGAGGAAGTTATGTTGCCAGACTCAACTGCCGGTTTCCTCCTGGTGATGACAACATTCTTCCCACCTCTCCCAGCAACAGTACCAGCAGCAGATTTACCACTCTTCGGGTAAGCAATCTTCTCAAAATCATCATCAGACATAATCACTTATGCTTCGGCTGCTTCGACTTCACTAACCTTCCTGGAGCAAGGGGTTTTTGGAGTACCACAAATACCACCAGCCTGCTTCCCCAACTTGGAAGGAATAAGGGTTCGAGGTCTATCATCTTCTCTCGGAGTTGTACTCATCGATTCCTCCCTAGGATGGTATTCCTGCGACCCGAGGAATGAGTAGTGGTAATCGGTCAAGTCCAACGGATCCACTGTCAAAGAAAAGGAAGAGAAAAAACACCATTAAATATAACTGAAGTTCAGGCACAACACAATGTGTAGTCCAACTAATATAGATGACATGATTACTACTCAACCTGACCTAAAAAATTAGTTGCATTTAAAAACTAAATGAAGTTCAGGCACAACCAAAGGCACAGTTCAAGATAAACTGATGAACAGGAAAACACTCAACTACAGCTAACAAAAGCATAGGAAGGCATCATCTCTGAAGTTCAAGTAGAAGAAATGCTCGTGTCCAAGTAAGCAATGGAAGGAAAAAAATACTGAAACAAAACACACAAGCAAAATAAAAAAGATAAAATGAAGTTCATGTACAAGAAATGCTCCTCTCCATCTGAAACCAGCAGCCCAGCCAGATCTCAAGAAGAAGTTCAAGTTCAAGAAAAAATAAAGTTCATGTAGAATAAAAGATGCAGTACAGGTAAGTAGTCCATGTTCCAAGACTTACATGTGTAGTAGCCAAACAGAGCTTGGAAGTCTGTCTCAAATAGGTTAGAAGAAGCGATTGAGTACAGCCACGTCTGCCTGATATCCGCGATATTTTCATGGGAATAATTTGCAAGAACCCCATCATGAAACGAATTAACATTCGTAAGCATGAAGAATCCGCAGTCGATACTGCCATCAAACACAAAAAAGAATAATGTTAGAACAAAAAAGAAAGCCAACAAATAAAAGACGTCGCTGCTTTAAGTACAACTACAGTTAAACAGAAGTGATAAAGAGAAAAGTGGAACTCATACTTGTTAGTCTGCTGGGGGACATCAATCCAATCCAAAGGGAAATGGTCGATAGAAAGAGGACGGAAGGGTGTCTCCCTGTCGTTGTTGGCATCGTTCCAAAGCTTCTTGATGTTATCAGTCATCCGCCGAAACAGGCGTACCGCACAGTCATCGTCTGGTCCATAGTAGGAGTCGAGAAGCTGGAACCTTGAATTCTTCAGGTCAAGAAATATCGAAACCCAATGACCAACACCACCCATGGAAGCAGGAATTTCAGGCGGGTCAAAAGTGGGGAAAACAACCTGAAGCAACATAAACACACGAATCATTAAAAACTGAGAATTAATATCAAACGGTACAAAGAAAAATAAAACAATATTAACGCAGTGGATCGCAGTGCAAAACTAACACAAAGGAAAAGAACAAGATATTGCATACAGAATCATGTGCATCCATGCTATCTGGACCAGTCGCCAAGAAGTACTTCCACACACGGGAATCAAGTTGACCTCTGAAAATCTTGTCCTAAAATAATGCAGACAACACCAACATATGAAAATAAAAAAGTGAGACAAACAAGTTTTAACTAAAATGATAAGGAACAAAACAGAAAAGAAATCACTATATGTTTGACTTAAACAAACCCAATACGGCAGGATGAGTTTGTCCGATCCCTGGTACTTCGCACGTAGACAGTAGAGTGCAACCTCAGCCACATTAGATCGAAGCATTCCGTGAGGAGCAAAAGATATTGGACATCCTCAACAGAAGCTTCACACTCCTTGTTTTGGAACATAACCATTGATCTAAAACAAGCAATAGAAAGTAAAAGAAGTTCAGCATCAGGAACTCAGGAAGTTCATAACACACACAAGCACAGAAGTTCAGCTACATCACAATAGGCAGTTCAAAAAGGCCAGAAGTTCAGCACCGGAGAAGTAAAATAGAAGTTCAGCAACATAGAGTAAAGAAGTACAGGTATGAAACCACAGGCAGTTCACAGGGGGTAGATGGATGTAAATATTGACCAGCTGCACTCACCTCTTGGAATGATCATTCTTAACCCTAGTTACACTGAAATAAAAGTCATCAACCTTCTTTCGGACGACAGCAAGGTCGCTATCTTGTCAGCAAAAAAATAGAAATTAAGAGCAACATTCAAGCACATAGATTCACGACAGTTTAATTAATAGCAACATTCAAGCACGAACATTCAAACACAAGCACATCTCAGCTGCTACACCAGAAAACATCACAACCCATGCATTACAAACCTTCCCCCACATAGAAACAGGTTCACTTAACTTTATTTACAAACCACACGAAAAAGCACAAACCAGAAGTTCAACTTGAACCACACAGGCAGTTCACAGGGATATCATGGACAAAAACAAACAACAAAAGGGACGGGGATGGGGAAAGAAGAGAGAAGCATGCTCCTCTCTTTATGGATTCTTGCCTAGACCAGTGGCAGCACTAGAATGATCAACCTCCTCTCCATAGCTATCGCTTTCAGTCTCTTCATCGTCATCTCCAGTAGGCATTGCAGCATCGTCGGGAAGGACACCAGGAGCAGCTGGAGCATCTGGAGAATCTGAAACAACAAAAACCGTTGGTTGTGCTTGAACAACATCAACAGCAACTGATGGCTCTGCTGCAGGAGACTTCTCCGGGCCTGTAGCAACACTACCACCAGTCTCAACAGCAGCCTCAACGGGATCTTTCTCCAAAATGATATCTTCAGCTGTCTTTCCCTGCTCAGCATCAGAAACCTCAGCTTTCTTGCCCTGCTCAGCATTAGAAACCTCAGCGCCAATGGACGACTGAGGTTCAGTCGGGTCCACCCCGTCGGAGCAGTCGGTGCCTGACATGGACTTGTTTGCAACCTTCTCTAGAGGAACACTAGCATCATCACTATGTAGCAAGACCAGAAAGTCATTACAAAGGGCCACATAGTGATAAAATGCACAAACAAGTAAAAAAATGAGACAAATGGACAAGAAAAAGGGTACCTTATTTTCACTGCCATGAACCTCATCAACTAATACATTGCTAGCGGGAGCAGGTTCATGCACAGGGGCAGCTTCATGCAGAGGAGCAGGTTCATGCACAGGCAAAACATCCTCCCCAACCCTAGAACCATCATCAACAGCCTACAAAAAAAATCATGTAGAACACAAATACCTAATCAGCAGAAGTTCACATTACATAATCAAAGAAGGTCAGCTATGACAACTGACACATAATGGAAGTCCAAATACAGTAAACATAGCATGTTAGATATCAAAACTACTCTAAATACAAAAGGGAACAAAAAAGGGCCAGTCATAGAAGTTCAGGTGCTATAGCACTTGAAGTTCAGGTACTACAAATAGAGAAGGTCACCTAGGAAACACTATTACTAAAAAGAAAAAGTTTACGACACATGAAACCAATAAGGGTTGCCTATGACTAAAAACAGTAATAACTGAAAGCTAACAATGAACATTAGTGCAAAGAAATATCAAAAGCCAGCATAAACAAACCTCTTCGGTATGCTCCACGTGGCCTCCTTCACGACCCAAACAAACATAATCCTGTCTCTGAATCCGTCTCACAACAACACTTGCCTCATCTTCAAAAGGCTTGCAACGAGCATCCTGCATTTCCTTGAACAGCCCAAAGCTAGTCCGGAGGTGGGAAATGCTCTGACGAAACTCTTCAAGAAATCTAGCTTCAATTGACAAGACCTCCTTCGAAGACTCAGCATCAAATCCGTGTCCGGGAGGAAGAATCCCATCAATGCGACTAAGATGCTCAACAGTTGAAGGAACACGGGCAACTCCCCACAAATAGTTTCAAGAAGACCGTCAATCCTAACCAGGGAAACATTAGCTTCAAACAAAATCTCGGAAGACACGCCACCTGCAGCACTCACACGAGCAGAAGAACCTCCTGGATCTACAGGGGGGCACCAGTATTCATATACCGGGAGAATTCAAATCTCGGAGAAGTTCCACTACCTAGGCCGGCGGCACGAGGCATAGTAAGAACAGGACGTTCGATACGCATAAAGAACACAACCTCAGCCCGTGTCTTCCACTACATAGAAAAACAAAAGTCAACGCCTCAGAAAACAAATGAAGGAACATGTGAACAAAAATATAGAAGATAGTACCAGAAGTTCAAGTTAAACTACACAGGAAAGAATGATGCATATAAACACTCACAGGCAGTCTCCCAAACGCCCAGTTCGCTGGGTCATCATCACCCTTCTTGAACAAGTCAGCCGCAGCAAGCTCAAGAAGCTTGAGCTGATCCATGAAATTGATGCGAGGGGTCCTCAAGTCAATATTAGGCGTCTTGCAAATGATAAGGCAATCCAGATACATAAGAAGCGGCGTGATGGCACAGCCTGTGAGAACCTTTCCTCCACTAGTACCTTGCTGCACAACAGCACTTCGAATATCATCAACAACCAACAGGCAGTAGTCCATATCTGCCATATCCTCAAACACAAGATTCTCAGCCATTGCTGCCTCCCTGGACACTCGTGTAGACGTTCCAGGAATAACCACCTTCATGAAAACAATCAGGTAAAACACATGCAGAGCAAGATCATCCTTCGTCTCATACTTCACAAGTTCCGCGAGGATATTCCACAGATCCTTTGTCTTGCTGTCGTCACTCCTAGCGTACCCAAGCTTTCCCTTCAGCCTCATAACAGCGTCATCAAACCCATCATTCGAGGTCCTAGGAGGGGTATGATTACCTTGAGGGAATCCAAACAGATGGTGAATAGCATCGCTTGTAATACGCAGAACCTTGTTCGCCTCACCCATGTCCAGAATCATGGTTGTAGGGTCAATCCTCGTGTAGATGTTGCCCATCAAAGGACGAGAAATGTTGGAATCAACCTTCAAGTCAAACACACAACCAAAACCAGCCTTGATAACCCTCGTCTTGTGCCTAAGTTGTAGCATTTTCGCACACGTCTTGACCTCTCTTAGTGAGCAGTGAGTCGTCTTGTTAAAACGTTTCGCCTCATCTCCTCCTTGGCCACGTTCTTCGGGCGCTTTGCCTCCTCTCTTCCTTCCCTCAGGGCGCTCCACAAGCTGATACTGAAAAAAATACAATGACAAGGAAAAAAGGCAGAACAATGAGATACACAAGCTACACCAAAATTCCACTAATGCCTACATACGCCGTACATTTCAGAAGTCCAACTATGTCTACATAGGCAGTACAACCATGTATGACCAGAAGTAAAGATGCTTTCAAAATGTTGGAAATTTACATAGCAGAAGTTCAACCATGTACAACAAGGCAGTAATAAAACATGTATACCAACAAGTTAAGCTAATTTCTTCATGCATATATCCAGAAGTCCAACTATGTACACAAAGGCAATAATATCATAAAAGCAAAGCAGTTCGGCTAATTTATTCGTCTATATGAAGCAGAAGGTCAGCTATGTATGCCAAAGCAGTGCCAGAAACACAAAAACTACAACAATAGCGACAAATGCTCTAAAAAGCGGTAAACATGAGACATTCATACCTGATTAGCGGCAGCATCATCATCATCGTCGTCCTCGTCATCAGCATTGAAATCAGCATCATCCTTGTCCTATGGATTAACACGAGAACGCTTCTTCTCAACCTTGTTGACCTTTGCAGGTGCAACCTTGCGCCTGACGCGGCATTTCTTCCCCTTACCAGATGCACCAGCACCAAGCGGAGAAGGTGTAGGCACGGCAGTGGCAAGCACACGAGGAATACGGTGTGGTGTACCACCGAGGCCTGGCCCTTCATCTTCAGCAAGTTCTGCAGGCCTTGAAACACGTGGGCTCCTCCGAGGAGTAACTTCACCAACTAAATGCTTCCTCGTAGCGGTCTTCTGGATTTTCTTCTTAACAGGGACAACCGTGCCATCAGTGCCACACGACACGTCTTCCTTAGCAACAGAGCAATGCCCAACCGTGAGCTCAGCAACATCAACAGATTCAGGAAAATCATAACCTTTTTGAAGGCGGGCCGCCCTCTTCTTCTCAAAATCTTCTTGCTTCTTCCTCTTGCGTTGGTCCTCCAGAAGAAGCTGAAGAGGCACATCGTCAGGTTGCGTGACAGGTTCAGTGCCATCAACAGACTGCGATTGCGTCTCTGACATCTGAAGAGAGACCAAAGGATCCGGAATGGAATCACAACCTTCGACTGACAGAGCACCCTACTCAGCAGCAGCAGTGTTTCCTGATAAATCCAACTCAGATAGAACATCGTTGATGGTGTTCACAACTTCCTCCTTTGTGGACACATATGCAAGAACACAAAAAAGCAAAGCAAAAAATAAAAAAAGTCAGGAACAAAGTCAAAAACACCCGACGGGAACAAGTTAAAAAAACAAGGCTCGATAATTTAAAATGAAAAGAAAAGGAGTTGCACATACTAGGTGAAGCAAGAGCTGTAGAAGAAAGATCCTTGAGGCTTGAAAAATTCTCAAGGCTCGAAGCAACCTCAGCAATCACAGTCAAAGGAATAATGGGTGATTTAGCTACATCAGATATTGGAGCATCAGTATTAACTTCTGAAGCTCTATCTTGATCGCAGGAATTTTTTCAGAACTATTCAATTCATCACCAACTAAAAATTTGCAAGTAAAAAGGCAGTTGAGTTCTAATCCACAATCCTACACCAAACGGAGTTCTACTTTTACATCAATGTCCAATACCCAGAAGTTCAACAATACCTAACAAAGTAGTAAACACAATGAACAATCTACAAATTTACATACTAAATATAGAACAATCTACACCAGAGGGTCTACTACATATAAGATGAATGTCTAGAAGTTCAACAATATACAACAAAGCAATAAAACAAATGCGCAGAACAGAAGTTCAACCAAATTTCATTATAAACAAACAATAATTAAAACCAGAAGTACAACTATGTGACCTGATACGTCTCCGTCGTATCTACTTTTCCAAACACTTTTGCCCTTGTTTTGGACTCTAACTTGCATGATTTGAATGGAACTAACCCGGACTGACGCTGTTTTCAGCAGAATTGCCATCGTGTTATCTTTGTGCAGAAACAAAAGTTCTCGGAATGACCTGAAACTTCACGGAGATTATTTTTGGAAATAATAAAAAATATTGGCGAAAGAATCAAGGCCAGGGGGGCCACACCCTGTCCATGAGGGTGGGAGGCGCGCCTGCCCCCCTAGGGCGCGCCCCCTACCTCGTGGGCCCCCTGGTGCTCCACCGACCTCAACTCCAACTCCATATATTCGTGTTCGGAGAGAAAAAATCAGAGAGAAGGATTCATCGCATTTTACGATATGGAGCCGCCACCAAGCCCTAAATTCTCTCGGGAGGGCTGATCTGGAGTCCGTTCGGGGCTTCGGAGAGGGGAATCCGTCGCCATCGTCATCATCAACCATCCTCCATCACCAATTTCATGATGCTCACCGCCGTGCATGAGTAATTCCATCATAGGCTTGCTGGACGGTGATGGGTTGGATGAGATTTATCGTGTAATCGAGTTAGTTTTGTTAGGGTTTGATCCCTAGTATCCACTATGTTCTGAGATTGATGTTGCTATGACTTTGCTATGCTTAATGCTTGTCACTAGGGCCCGAGTGCCATGATTTCAGATTTGAACCTATTATGTTTTCATGAATATATGTGAGTTCTTGATCTTATCTTGCAAGTCTATAGTCACCTACTATGTGTTATGATCCGGCAACCCTGAAGTGACAATAATCGGGACCACTCCCGGTGATGACCGTAGTTTGAGGAGTTCATGTATTCATTATGTGTTAATGCTTTGGTCCGGTACTCTATTAAAAGGAGGCCTTAATATCCCTTAGTTTCCGTTAGGACCCCGCTGCCACGGGAGGGTAGGATAAAAGATGCCATGCAAGTTCTTTTCCATAAGCACGTATGACTATATTCGGAATACATGCCTACATTATATTGAAGAATTGGAGCTAGTTCTGTGTCACCCTATGTTATGATTGTTACATGATGAACCGCATCTGGCATAATTTTCCATCACCGATCCAATGCCTACGAGCTTTTCACATATTGTTCTTCGCTTATTTACTTTTCCGTTGCTACTATTACAATCACTACAAAACCCAAAAATATTACTTTGCTACTGTTAACGTTACTTCCATACTACTTTGCTACTAAACACTTTGCTGCAGATACTAAGTTATCCAGGTGTGGTTGAATTGACAACTCAACTACTAATACTTGAGAATATTCTTTGGCTCCCCTTGTGCCGAATCAATAAATTGGGGTTGAATACTCTACCCTCGAAAACTGTTGCGATCCCCTATACTTGTGTGTTATCAAGACTATTTTCTGGTGCCGTTGCCGGGGAACATAGCTCTATTCTTTGAGTCACTTGGGATTTATATCTTCTGGTCACTATGAAGAACTTGAAAGACGAGAAAACTAAAATTTATCCCTCAACTACGAGGGGAGGTAAGGAACTGCCATCTAGCTCTGCACTTGATTCACCTTCTGTTTTGCGTAAGCTTGCGACACCTAAACCTGCTTCTGCTTTTAATTCTGATATGTCGCATGTTATTGATGACGCCACTTCTGCTATGCATGATACTTATGATGAAAGTACTTCTATGCTTGATACTACTGTGCCACTTGGTGAATTTCTTGATGATCAACTTGCTAGGGCTAGAGAGAATGAAATTATTGAAACTGATAATATTGATGAAAGTGATGATGAAGATTCTCCCCCTAAATATGAATTGCCTGTTGTGCCTGAGGGTTATGTTATGGATGAAGAAACTGCTAGAGACTTTCTTGCTTGCAATGATAGAGGTGATCTTAAGAAATTATTAGCTAAGCTTAAAGAAAAAACTTTGAATGCTAGAATGAAATATGATCCTGCTTATGCTACTTTACCTATCTTTATTACTGATAAGGATTATGAATTCTCTGTCGACCCGGATATAATTACTTTGGTTGAATCTGATCCTTTTTATGGCTATGAATCTGAAACAGTTGTGGCACATCTTACTAAATTAAATGATATAGCCACCCTGTTCACTAATGATGAGAAAACTCGCTACTATTACATCCTCAAGATATTTCCGTTCTCGTTAAAGGGTGATGCTAAGATATGGTTTAATTCTCTTGATCCTGGTTGTGTGCGTAGTCCCCGGGATATGATTTATTACCTCTCTGCTAAATATTTCCCCGCTCATAAGAAACAAGCTGCTTTAAGGGAAATATATAATTTTGTGCAAATTAAAGAAGAGAGTCTCCCACAAGCTTGGGGAAGGCTTCTCCAATTACTTAATGCTTTGCCTGATCATCCTCTCAAGAAAAATGAAATACTTGATATCTTTTATACTTGACTAACCGATGCTTCCAGAGACCACCTGGATAGTTGTGCTGGTTGTGTTTTCAGGGAAAGAACTGTTGATCAAGCTGAAATTCTATTGAATAATATGTTGACCAATGAAAATAATTGGATACTTCCCGAGCCAACTCCTAAGCCAACTCCGAAGAAAAGGGGTGTTCTATTTCTTAGTCCTGAAGATATGCAAGAGGCAAAGAAATCTATGAAAGAAAAGGGTATTAAAGCTGAAGATGTTAAGAATTTACCTCCTATTGAAGAAATACATGGTCTTAATAACCCGACACAGGTAGTAAAGGTAAATTCTCTCTATAGATTTGATGAAGGTGATATTCCTCATTATAAGTCTGCTAGCCAATGCTTAGATGAGTTTGATAATTTTATAGTCAAACAAGAAAACTTCAATGCTTATGTTGGTAGACAATTGAAACACAATTCTTATATGCTTGAACACTTGAGTGATTATATGTCTAGAGTTAAAGGTGAACTTAAACTCATTAGTAAACATGCTTCTATGGTTACCACTCAAGTAGAACAAGTACTTAAAGCTCAGAATGATTTGCTCAATGAATTGAATAGTAAGAATAATGACTTTGTTGTTAGAGTTGCAACTAGAGGGGGCAAAGTGACTCAGGAACCCTTGTATCCTGAAGGTCACCCTAAGAGAATTGAGCAGGATTCTCAGAGAAATAATATTGATGCACCCAGTCCTTCTAAAAAGAAGAAAAAAGAAAAATGATAGCACTTTGCATGCTTCTAGTGAACCTGTTGTAGACACACCTGAGAATCCAAATGATATTTCTATTTCTGATGCTGAAACACAATCTGGTAATGAACATGAACCTAGTGATAATGTTAATGATAATGTTCATGTTGATGCTCAACCTAGTAATAACAATGATGTAGAAACTGAACCTGCTGTTGATCTTGATAACCCACAATCAAAGAATCAACGTTATGACAAGAGAGACTTTGTTGCTACGAAGCACGGTAAAGAAAGAGAACCATGGGTTCAGAAACCCATGCCTTTTCCTCCCAAACCATCCAAGAAAAAGGATGATGAGGATTTTGAGCGCTTTGCTGAAATGATTAGACCTATCTTTTTGCGTATGCGTTTGACTGATATGCTCAAAATGAATCCTTATGCTAAGTATATGCAAGATATTGTTCCAAATAAGAGAAAGATACCGGAAGCTGAAATTTCCACCATGCTTGCTAATTATACTTTTAAGGGTGGAATACGAAAGAAACTAGGAGATCCGGGAGTACCAACTATACCATGCTCCATTAAAAGAAACTATGTTAGAACTGCTTTATGTGATCTTGGAGCCGGTGTTAGTGTTATGCCTCTCTCTTTATATCGTAGACTTGAGTTCAATAAGTTGACACCTACTGAAATATCTTTGCAAATGGCCGATAAATCAACTTATATACCTATCGGTATTTGTGAGGATGTGCCTGTTGTGGTTGCAGACGTTACTATTTTAACGGACTTTGTTGTTCTTGATATTCCCGAGGACGATAGTATGTCTATTATTCTTGGAAGACCTTTTTTTGAATACTGCAGGGGCTGTTATTGATTGCAACAAAGGCAATGTCACTTTTCATGTTAATGGCAATGAGCATACGGTACACTTTCCGAGGAAATAACCTCAAGTTCACAGTATAAACTCTATTGGAAAAATTCCATCGATTATTTTTGGAGGTTTTTAATTTCCTCTTCCTACTGTCAAGAAGAAATATGATATTCTTATTATTGGGGACGTGCATATCCTCGTTGAGGTAACATAGTGTTATTCGAAATTTCTCCGGTTTCATGCAATTCGGAATGAGTTTGTTAACAAGACTTGATCAACCTTGTTAGTGAATTCCTTTTGATGAGCATGAGATGGATGAAGTTAGAAAGCACAACCTTCTGTACCCTCCTTTTACTTTCTGTTATTTAGTTGAAATAAAGTAAAAATAGTATTCTCTGTCAGTTTTCTGAATTATCCATGCAATAAAAAATACCCCGAAAATGAAAGTTCTCCAAATGCCCCGAAATTGAAATATGATTTTTCTGGAATATTTGAGAATATCTGGCACTAAGAACACAGCAGGGGGAGCAAGCACCTGGCCACGAGGGTCCAGGGCGCGCCCACCCCTACAGGGCGCCCCCCCCGCCTCGTGGGCCCATGGTGGCTCCCCTCCACTTATTCCAGCACCCACACATTCCTTCTTCCTCCCAAAAAAAATCACCAACCAGCTCAAGCACGAGTTCTAGCATATTTTGCTGTGATTTTCGATCTCCTTGCTCAAAGCACCTCTCACAAAACTGCTTTGGGGGATTGTTCCTTGGTATGTAACTCCTCCAATGGTCCAATTAGTTTTTGTTCTAGTGCTTTATTCATTGCAAATTTTTGCTGCCTAGGTGACCCTGTTCTTGAGCTTGCATGTCAAATTTATATGGTCCCAAGTAGTTCTAATGCATGATATAGTCTCTAGGCACTTGTAGGAGTAGTTGCTATCAATTTTGTTGAGTTTGGTTCACTTTTATCTGAAGTTACTAAAATTTTCAGAAATTTTTCAGACGAAGAAATATGTTTAGAAAAATGTACCAAGGTGGCCCTTCAAGGAAGCAAGGACCCAGGCTCGCAATGCGCGATGCCGACGATGAACCACCAAGGGAAGCTCAAGTGAGGGCTTGTGAATGGCCTTCAGAGGACTTCATGGATCGAGCAGGAATCAAGGAAGAATTTAACGCATATGTGCGTAACACTGATCTTGTGAGCTTCGAGGCAGATAAGTGCCGTCAGTACCACTATCTCACCGATTCCTTTGTGAGGAGATTTGAAGTTTCATCATCACGCAATTCTCAAGCTGTCCTGTTTGATCTTTATGAAAATTCTTATACTATGGACTTAGAGGATTTTAATACTGCTTGCAAACTTCCACAATGGGGTAGCACTAGTGAACCTCGCAAATCTGAGTTTAGAGATTTTCTTGCTAGTATAACTGTGGGGGAGTCTAGAGATATAACACAAGCTACCATAGGGAGCATTCATTTTCCTGCGATACATTATTTTGCTCTCTTCATAGGTAGGTGCATAAATGGTAAGGATGAAGCATGCCACATGTGTGTCCCTGATCTCAGTGTTCTCAGGACTGCTGTATTAGGAGATAAACATTATAATTTGGGAGCCATTGTTGCACGTAGGTTGCATAATAATAGACTTAATGGAGATTTCTTTGGTGGAATTTGTGCAACCCGTTTAGCTAATTTTCTTGATATACCCATTCATGATTATGATATGGAATTGCCTCCTTCTTATCTAGATTTTAATGCCATGGTTCACCATCGGTTTGTTGAGAGGAATGAACCGCCTCTCCAGTACCGACTAATCTTTGACAGGCGTCCCGCCCGTCAATATTGTCCTCCCTGCTCCTACTCTCTTTGACTTTCAGGCAAAGGGGAGATATGTCATAACCAGGGAGGAGGCAAATGAGTACGAGAGGAGGACGAGGGCAGCTCGCCTCCAAGCTGCAGCCCACGATGCAATAGCCGTTGCATCTCAGTATGACCCCAACTATAACTTTGGATATCCGCCAAGCCAGCCATGGCCATAGACCAACTTAGGCCAAAAGCCTAAGCTTGGGGGAGTACATATCTTTCACCGTCATTACATTCATGTTTACACACTCATTGCTAGATGTCGGTGCTCATACTTTTTCATTGTAATATCCATGCTAGTTTATTTTCTTTTTCTTGCTTTCTTCTTGTGTGTTTGAGAAACCTTAAGAAAAACTAAAAAAAATAGTAGTAGCTATTAGTTAGTTTATTTTCTTGCTGTAGTAGTAATACTTAAAAAGAAAACCCAAAAATATTTCACGTTCTTCTTTTGCTTGTTGGGAGCTTTCCCGTGTAAATAGTTTTATTTCTTTTCTTTTCTTTGGGGGTCAATAGGAGAAGACCATAATGAAAATGTTGAAGGTGGCTCTTATATGCATTATTCTTGATGTAACCAAGATCCCATATTGCCTTGTCTTCTCCTGTTTATTGAATGCTCGCATATTCCAGCTTAGTCCAATGCACGTGCACTATTATTATTCACGTCGCTCGATCGTGCAAGTGAAAGGCAATTATGACGATATATGATGGACTGATTGAGATGAGAGAAGCTGGTATGAACTCGATCTCTCTTGTTTTTGTAAATATGATTAGTTCATCGTTCCTGATTCAGACTATTATGAATAAACATGTTTGCAATGACAATTAAAGATTATAGTTGCTTATGCCATGCTTAATTAGCTAGGAGTTTATAATGGTTTACCTTGCGTGCCAACATGCTATTAGAATGGTTGTGATGTGGTATGATAGGATGGTATCCTCCGTTGAATGATTCGAGTGACTTGACTTGGCACATGTTCACGCATCTAGTTGAAACAAAATCAACATAGCCTTCATGATATTTATGTTCATGTGGATTATATCCTACTCATGCTTGCACTCAATGTTTATTAATTTTAATGCATGTTCATGACTGTTGTCGCTCTCTAGTTGGTCGCTTCCCAGTCTTTTGCTAGCCTTCACTTGTACTAAGCGGGAATACTGCTTGTGCATCCAATCCCTTAAACCCCAAAGTTATTCCATATGAGTCCACTATACCTTCCTATATGCGGTATCTACCTGCCGTTCCAAGTAAATTTGTATGTGCCAAACTCTAAACCTTCAAATGAAATTTTGTTTTGCAGGCTCGAATAGCTCATGTATCAACTAGGGCTGTCTGTATCTTCCATGCTAGGCGGGTTATTCTCAAGAGGAGTGGACTCCGCTCCTCACTCACGAGAAAATGGCTGGTCACCGGGATGCCCAGTCCCATGCTTTATGCAAATCAAATCAAAATAATTGCAAACAAAACTCCCCTGGGACTCTTGTTAGTTGGAGGCATTCGTTGTTTCGAGCAAGCCATGGATTGATGCTTGTTGGTGGAGGGGGAGTATAAACTTTACCATTCTGTTTGGGAACCACCTATAATGTGTGTAGCATGGAAGATATCGCCATCTCTCGGTTGTTATGTTGACAATGAAAGTACGCCGCGAAAATATTATTTATCTCTATTTCAAAATCGAGCTCTGGCACCTCTACAAATCCCTGCTTCCCTCTGTGAAGGGCCTATCTATTTACTTTTATGTTGAGTCATCACCCTCTTATTAAAAAGCACTAGCTGGAGAGCACCGCTGTCATTTGCATCCATCACTATTAATTTATATTGGGTCTGACTATGACAGGATCTCTTTTACCATAAATTACAATGTTTAGTCAGTCCTTGATCTTTAAAGGTGCTCTGCATTTATGTTTTGCGGTCTCAGAAAGGACTAGCAAGATACCATCTTATTATGTCATATCATGATTGTTTTGAGAAAGTGTTGTCATCCGAGATTTATTATTATTGCTCGCTAGTTGATTATGCCATTGACATGAGTAAACGTGAGACCTAAATGTTATTGTGAATATGGTTAGTTCATAATCTTTGCTGAAAACTTGAATGCTGGCTTTACATATTTACAACAACAAGAGCAAACAGAGTTTATAAAAGTTTTTCTTTATCACTTTCAGTTTATCAACTGAATTGCTTGAGGACAAGCAAAGGTTTAAGCTTGGGGGAGTTGATACGTCTCCATCGTATCTACTTTTCCAAACAATTTTGCCCTTGATTTGGACTCTAACTTGCATGATTTGAATGGAACTAACCCGGACTGACGCTATTTTCAGCAGAATTGCCATGGTGTTATCTTTGTGCAGAAACAAAATTTCTCAGAATGACCTGAAACTTCACGGAGATTATTTTTGGAAATAATAAAAAATATTGGCGAAAGAATCAAGGCCAGGGGGGCCACACCCTGTCCACGAGGGTGGGAGGCGCCTGCCCCCCTAGGGCGCGCCCCCCTGCCTCGTGGGCCCCCTAGTGCTCCACCGACCTCAACTCCAACTCCATATATTCGTGTTCGGGGAGAAAAAAATCAGAGAAGGATTCATCGCGTTTTACGATACGGAGCCGCCGCCAAGCCCTAAACTCTCTCGGGAGGGCTGATCTGGAGTCCGTTCGGGGCTCCAGAGAGGGGAATCCGTCGCCATCGTCATCATCAACCATCCTCCATCACTAATTTCATGATGCTCACCGCCGTGCGTGAGTAATTCCATCATAGGGTTGCTGGACGGTGATGGGTTGGATGAGATTTATCATGTAATCGAGTTAGTTTTGTTAGGGTTTGATCCCTAGTATCCACTATGTTCTGAGATTCAAGTTGCTATGACTTTGCTATGCTTAATGCTTGTCACTAGGGCCCGAGTGCCATGATTTCAGATCTGAACCTATTATGTTTTCATGAATATATGTGAGTTCTTGATCCTATCTTGCAAGTCTATAGTCACCTACTATGTGTTATGATCCGGCAACCCTGAAGTGACAATAATCGGGACCACTCCCGGTGATGACCGTAGTTTGAGGAGTTCATGTATTCACTATGTGTTAATGCTTTGGTCCGGTACTCTATTAAAAGGAGGCCTTAATATCCCTTAGTTTTCGTTAGGACCCCGCTGCCACGGGAGGGTAGGACAAAAGATGTCATGCAAGTTATTTTCCATAAGCACGTATGACTATATTCGGAATACATGCCCACATTATATTGATGAATTGGAGCTAGTTCTGTGTCACCCTATGTTATGACTATTACATGATGAACCGCATCCGGCATAATTTTCCATCACCGATCCAATGCCTACGAGCTTTTCACATATTGTTCTTCGCTTATTTACTTTTCTGTTGCTACTATTACAATCACTACAAAACCCAAAAATATTACTTTGCTACTGTTACCGTTACTTCCATACTACTTTGCTACTAAACACTTTGCGGCAGATACTAAGTTATCCAGGTGTGGTTGAATTGACAACTCAACTGCTAATACTTGAGAATATTCTTTGGCTCCCCTTGTGTCGAATCAATATATTCGGGTTGAATACTCTACCCTCGAAAACTGTTGCGATCCCCTATACTTGTGGGTTATCATGACCCAAGCAAGTAGCACATAAAAAAGGTGTAGCATGACCAGAAATACTATTACACAGGCAAACTAAATATCAATAGCAAGAAAATGATCACACACAAAAAAATAAAGATATACACTATGAATATGGAACATTTGGGAAGTCAAACAACACTTGGTGACATAGTTCACCAGCAATTCATCAAATAAAAATTAAGCAACACTCTACTAACTTGAACTAAGGGTAAAATGCATACACATGACCTTTGTTAGAAGTTCACACTTTTAAGAAAGGGCAGTCCAACAAGACAACTAAGTGAATATATGGGCAGACATATATAAGAAAACTGCTATTTAAAATACAAGATCCAACCACAATAAAATACCCGGAGAAGGCTTTGAAGCCATGACAACACAACCCCTTGATGAATGGAACTCCAAACCCTAGAACAACCTAATAAAAACAGGGGATAGATTGCATATAGTTAGCAGGTAGAAAATCATACAACAAATACAAAAAACAACTAAATCAAACCCTAGGATGAAACAACTAGAACATATCAACAAGTATAAAAACATGAACAGTAGCACATCTAGGCAAGCACAAACAAAATAATAATCCATAAACTAACTAGCATGTGACAGACACAATCTAGACTTCAAAATCAACAACACTAAGACAATTAGATACATCAGATCCAGCATCACACCACATCCTCTCTTACATGCATTTTACTGCTAAAATCACCAAAGGGGAAATGAAATCCACTCAACTCTGAAGGGAGAAATAGCACACACAAGCATCTCACAAACAAATCTGACCACAGGGGATGGAATCCACCCACCACACGCACAAGAACCCTACCTAATCTCCAACCCAACCATCAGAACAAAGGGGAAGATGTGGATGCAAGAGCACAGAAGAAAAAGAGAGCCCTCGTCAGATCTGGCGCACACTAAGAGCAAGGATTGGGGGGAGGCAGCATTTGTACCTCTCCGAACGATCCCCACACCCATGAATCCGCGGCGGTTCTTCCACCCCCACGAAGCCACGCGCACTCTGGAACCGTTGGCAGTTGCGGCCCTCGCTTCAGAGGAGAAGTGAGTGGGCTGGACGAGGGAGAGCAGGCTGGGCGAGCGACGACGGGGCGTGGTGGAGAGATAGGAGCGTGGCGCGCGACGGTTACTCCACGCACGAGCGCAGGCGACAGCGTCCGAGAAGTCGGGGGGAGTTGGAGGCAGCGGAGCGACAGAGAGGGAGAAGAGAGCGAGCGAGTGGGAAGGGGGGTTTTCTGACAGGTGGTGGCGAGGGAGACAAACACTTAATGCCTCTCTGTAGTGGGGTGTTGCAGCGCCGTGGTAATTACACTTTTATCCCCCCCCCCCCAAACAACTAAAAAAGTAAATGCATCTATTGATAAATGAATGCACCATTTGAATGCATCTATTCTTGAAAGTTAAGATCACATAACAAATCTGCTAGTACCCTTAAAACAAAAAATTCATTGCAAAGCAGAAAGGTCAAGTACTCTACCAAGGGAAGAAAAATACATACACAGATAAGCACCTACAAACAAGAGAAAGAAGTTCAAAAAATAAAGAACAGAAGTTCAAGTACACTAATCAGAGAAGTAAAGGCATATGAATAAATAAATACTAAGAAACAAAAAGAAGAAGTTCAAATACAAAAACAGATGAAGTCCATAGCTAACTAAAATAAATAACTTAAATACAATATATAAGTTCAAAATTCAAATACACACAAAGTACACATGCGGCTCGGCCTCGTGATACCACATTGCTGTGCGCTAGGTTTTGACAGGACGCATTGCGGTCATTCTGTTTCCACCCCCACCGCACGCACCCCAAAGCCACACCCCTAAGATAGATAGTGTGGTCACAGATGTGACGGACTTGCCTCCGCATGCCACGACGTGGCACGCCGCGTCGTCGCTTGCTCCGGCTCGTTCCTGTCTCGGCCTCGCAGGGGGAGGGGAGGGGGGTCCCGATCCCCCTCCCCCCTGCTCGGCCTTGCGCTACCGCATTGCTGCGCGCTAGGTTTTGACAGGACACAATGTGGTCATTCTGTTTCCACCACCACACGCACCCAGAGCCACACCCCTAAGATAGATAGTGGGGTCACGGATGTGACGGACTCGCCTTCGCATGCGATGACACGTCACGCCCCATCGTTGCCTGCTCCGGCTTGTTCCTGTCTCGGCCTCGCAGGGGGAGGGGAGGGGGGTCCCGACCCCCCTCCCCCCTGCTCGGCCTCGCGCTACCGCATTGCTGCATGCTAGGTTTTGAGAGGCCGCAATGCGGTTTTCAATGATTAAAAAAATCCCAAAAAATTATCAACAATTACTGATGAAGTTCAAGTTCTAAAAACACAAAAGTTCAAGGGTTTGAAAAAACATCAAATGAACATGTCAAAAAACAAGTTACACAGAAGCAAAAATCTTGTAAGTTCAGGTTAAACACATACTGAAGTTCTATCACTGTTCGAAGTATGCAACACATGTTACACAAAAATAAAAAGGTATGCATGCATGTTTGGGAATAATCCCATAGTTGCCCACGGAACAAACTCAAACCCAAATTCAAAAAATGAAAATTACAAAAAAACAACAAGAAAATATAGAGTGTGATGCTGCCCCACCTTGCAATGTGGAAACCACGAAGTTCAATCACTGGTACCATAGAAGTCCAACTTCTACCACAGAACGTGGAAGATCCAAAAAAACTAACCCCGAAGATAGAATAAATATAAAAAAGAGGATTCGTGTGTCTATGGACAAGCTCCACATTTACATATATGAGTACTCTGACAAACAAAAAACATACACAAAATTTTTATAACAACACCAACCGAACAGAACGAATTGCAACATCACCTACACAACATGCATAAAAACGATGAAAGTTCTAGCACAAAAGGTGCAGAAGTCCAACTTGTAAGGCAGAGAGTAGAGTCATTGAAAAAATACACGCTATCGAATTTATTTTTCAGATTTTATCACTAGACAAACTCAAAACCAATTCAAAAAAATTAAAAAATACAAAAAAAAGCGAAGAAATATAGAGCACAATGTTGTACCGCCTTCCAACGTGGAAACACAGAAGTTCAATCACTGATACAATAGAAGTCCAGCTTCTACCATAGACCTTGGGAATAAGAAGTTCAAAGAGTGATGATATAGAAGTCCGGGGTTATCTAAAACCTTGAACTAGCATACAGAAGTTCAGGATAGTTAATAACTGAAGTCCAACAAACTATTAGATAACGAGGACATACTAGAAAAAAAAATGCATATCCATCGGCCAAACAATTCAATGGTTGCTCATGTGACTCGGTCATAAAATCAAAACCAATGCAAGAATGAAAAATGACATTAAAAAGGAAAGAAATACAGAGGACTTGCTGCATAACCTTGCAAAATAAAGGAAAATAAGAAGTTCAGGTATGAACGCAGAAGTCCAGCTTGTACGACGGCCACTAGATGACACAGAAAAAATGAACGAACCAATTCCTCCGAAGCATAAAGTCATATGCGCCTGATTAGAACACGCCCGCACACCCTTTTAAATGATCTGCCAACTACCTTTCTACAAGAAAAATGACCAGAGGGCAAATCCAAAAACCGCAAAAAAACCGTGCAACTGCCGTGTGAGTGCCAACATCAAAACGCCATAAATCAAATAGTATAGACCCCCCCGATTGAAATTGACGATGTAGTAGGCCTTGAATTTAACTATAGTATGCAAATCAGCGAGCAAACTTGACAGGAAAACAAGAAATTGCCGATGGCGGAGGATGCATCTCGGGCGGATGAAGAACACGGCCGGTTTCAAATTCATTTGAAATAACAAAAGTTTGTGCAACGAAATCGTACCAAAACACAGTTCCCATCATGCCAGAGCTTCGACAACACCAACAGCATGCATTAAACTCGCAACAGACGCAAGTTCATCATGACCCGAGAGCAAATCCGCCAATGAGCGTGATTCCTATTTAGAACGCGTGTTTAGTTGCTAAAAAACGTGTCCACATTACAATTACATCACAAATAACACGAATGATCTGAAAAAATCGCGGTAGAAGGCGCGGTTGCGAAGATAGCCCGAAGGTCGAGTTCGTACAGAGGGAACTTCAGGCCAGTTACTCAGGCAGTTCAGGTTGTGATCAGAATATCATTCTGATCCCATGATCAGAATAGTGTTTATGTATATATATATATATATAAATCAATTAATACATCTAATGATCATTAGATAGATATATATATATAAATCAATTAATACATCTAATATATATATACCTCGTTGGACTTTGTTAATTGTCTAACAATTTCTTTGCGGTCATTGTTTGTTTGCCCTTCGTCTCTTGGTTTTTCCTCAAGTCACTCACCAGAGTCGTCCGGAAATTGTGAGCCGTCATCTGGTTCATTCTCTTCGTTTTGGGAGGAGCGTATCATGTCGAAGATGATATCCTCTGGATGGTCTCTACCAAAATCGTCCATATCTTAACTAATCTGGAAGAAAGATAAAACAATTAGAATGCATTCAATAAGCAATAAAATAATTAGAAATTATTATGAATTCTAAATAAAAGGCTAAATGCTATGTGTACCCAGCAGACTGCACACAACAGTGCACACTGTGCCTGATAGGGGATCCCAGTTGACTGCCCAATTAGCAGTCAACTGGACACTTTGACTGGACAAAGGGGTCCTTTGGACCCACATGTCATTGAGAGGGGCATCCCAGTCAGCATATTGACTAGGTCAGTTAGGGCTGCGGGACCCAGCTGCCAGCGTCACTATAGGTGAGCCCGGGTGGTGCCACATAGGCGGCGGCGCCGGAGATGCTCCAATGAGCTGTTTTTGCGGCGGAGGGGCTCGGCTGTCGCCGGAGTTGGCCGGAAACGCGGCTCCGACACCCATTTGGGACACAGCCGGTCGTTTTCGAACAAGCGTTGCATCGCGCGTCGCCCTGCGATGTTGGTTTGGGCGGGGAGCGGCCAGAGCAGCATCGGCGTCGAGCATGGCGGCGGGGAAATTTCAGCCATGGCGGGTACGGTAGCTAGGGCTCGCAATTGGTGACGAAAGGAGGGGGAAAAGAAGGTCGGGCTCACAGCTGTTGCAGAGGCGTCGACGGCGAGGTCGGGGAGGCGTCGGTGAGGTCGGGGAAGCATCGACGGTGAGGTCAGCGAGGTTGGGGAGGCGTCGAGCTCGATGGCGACATCGCGGGGCTTCGGAAACATGTGGCTCGGCGAGGTCGAGGCGATGCTCAGCGGGCTCGGGGAGGGGCCGGAGCGAGCGGGACTGCGTTGGCGATCTCCGGCGGTCGGAGGTTGAAGACGAGCGGTGGTTCGATTTGTTCTCTCGGGCGGTGGCTAGCCCAGAGACACCACTTATATATGCGGGATCTTTAGTCCCGCTCTAGCCACGAACCGGGACTAAAGGCCAACCTTTAGTCCCGGCTCCAGCCACGAACCAGGACTAAAGGTTGGCCTTTAGTCTCGGCTCCAGCCACGAACCGGGACTAAAGGTCCATTTCGGCGGCCCAAATTCCACGCGGTATAAGGGACCTTTAGTCCCGGCTGGCGGTTGCAACCGGGACTAAAGGTGTATTTTAATTAATTTTCATTTTGAAGAAATTATTTGACATGTTCAATTTTACAGATTGAAATTAATTCTTGTAAAATGCATAACAATTTGAAAACTAAACCAAATGAGTTGATTTAAATTTCTGTTGATTCATCTTGAAGATTTCTAACAACTAGTATCATTTTGACAGGAAGTTGCATAATTAATTTTTCACTTATTTATTAAATACAGTAATTGAAGACATTATTTTAAACTTTAAAAATTCATATCTTCAATCATATTAAGCCAAATGGAGCAAATAAGATGTCAAATTGTTTTTCTTAACATAACCTACACATTCATATTTGAAGGCTTTTCCTTTAGGCCAGAAATGGTCTTTCATAGGTCAAAACACTCAATTACCCTTTCTGGATATTTCAAGCTTTTGAAATATTTACAAAGGAAATATTCAACATAAATTCCAAGAAAATTCTAGCATGTCACAAATGCCAAATTTGATGATCTTGCCAAGCCTCATGTCTTGGAGAACAATATAACATCATCAAATTCTGTCAAAACCATCTCTGTCCATTTTCTAGTTTGAGCAACTTTACATTGGTAAACATGTCCAAATGAGCTCAAACTTGGTACACCTGCTAAAGTGGTCTAAATATTCATCTAGGCCAACTGGTGCATAAAGGAGAACAAATTAGCTTGGTCAAAGTATGCCAAAACCAATTCTGTCCATTTCTAGGGATTGACAAAGTTACATTCACTCGTGCGCGTCGGTCCTAAACAAACGGTTTTTAACCCCTTTCCGTGACGGCAATTGGAACCGTCGCCAAGTGAGTGTGGGCGATAGGGGGTCCTTCCCACACGACCCATAAACCGTCGGGGATTTGCCCTCCTGGCACACACGTGCAAAATGAGGTCGTGTGCGATCGGCGAGCGCTCACATATGGAAATACTACAGTAGAGCTAAAAATACAATTATATGGCGAAATTGTTTCCGGTCGCAAGTACATCCCAAACAGTCAGTCCCCGCTAAACTTTTCCATCCGTATGTACATCCCACACAGTCGCTCCAAGGAAAATGTTTCCGTTCATAGGTACATCACACACAATTTTTCCCGTTAAATCATTTGTCATAGCATTGCCATTGCACACGATATTAATAATTTTATCGTTTGCGTTATTGAATGCATCAAAAACGGTGCGTAGAAGAAACTGTGTGGCAAAGGCTGTCCATCACACACACTTTTTATGTGGTAAACGTTTGCGCAAGGTGGCCTAACACAAACAATTTTCAAGAGAAAGTTGTGTGTGCAGTGGAGATTGATCGCACATGTAGTGGATCCTAGAAACGTTTCTGATCTCCATGTATATCGCAGACGTTTCGCTTTCGCAAACCATGTGCAGTGTAATCCCTAATTAATCCAGTTAATCCCTAATTAATCCAGTTAATCCCTAATTTAAAAATCACATGTTTTGAATTTGAAAGTAGGAAATCACTTATTTCATATCCAACCATATTTATTACAAATATAGGTTCAACCACGAATCCATAATTCGATGCACAGGTACATATACTCAAGAACTACAGAAGCACCAAGTAAAGAATGATGAACCACAGTTGTACTAAAGACTGTAAAGAGAGAGGCGAAAGAATTCTGGTTGCTGGAGAAGGTGAAGCGGAATGCCCATATTGTGCCCTCCTCCATGCGTAATGCGCGCACGACTCTAGGCCAACCCCTTGTGATGGCTGCCCGTCCATCCTTCACTGTCTTCATTAGGACTTCTCGATGCTTATTGTAGTCTGGATGAAATACATTAACCTTCATTGCGTGTCCACCAATCATGTACTTTGCAAGGTAATCTTGAGTGAACTGCTTTGGGAACCACTGGGAACGAAAAAGATTCAGACATTGTTGTCTAACAACTCATTATGGGCTGTAAAAAGAGAAGGCTACAGAGTTTGTAGTTACCATCCTACAGCTCACTGTTGTGTTGGATAGAGCATAAACAAATAATTTGCTTGCCACCATTCGTATCTTTTTGCTAATAATCCTTATCAGTTTCCTCACTTGATGCTTGTTCATCAATATCTCATTGCCCCATACGCAAAAAGGGTCGATGCATGGATCCTTGCCAAGGGCATATGTACCTACAAGCAACAAGTCAATATTAGAAGCTAACTAGTGTCCAGGCCTAGATCTATATGCACTACATTATGGAACGACGGGGGGAGTACAAGCCGAGGGATGAAGCTAACCTCGGCGGAAAATGGTGGCCACTCCCGTTGTTGTCCTGCATAAGTAGTGGAAAGGCATGGTAAGTACAGCAATCTTAACATCAAACAAATATAGCAAAGGTAAACAACATCATCTCCAAATGATAGCTTGAATGTGTTGGTTTAAGCATGCTATTAAAGCAGATATAAAATGGAAGGCAATGTTACCAACAGCAGGCTTAACAGCCATAAAATATTGCAATTCAAACTGGTATTGTTGAAAATGAATAGAACGTAGGTAATGCTTAAACATCACACTGGATAAATGTGTAAAACTGAAATAAAGGGCATGTGTTAACTACACCAGGAATAACTGGAACCAAATATAGCCGTTCAAACTGGTACTGATGTAGTCGAGCGGCACAGTTCCGACTTGCACATAATGACCAACACATTGTGAATGACTGAAATAAACAAGGCATAAATGACAAGTATAACAACCAAATATAGCCATTGAAAACTGGACAGAGTCTCACTGCAACCAACCTAACAAGCAAATATAGATAAACAGGGCATATGCTTGAAAACTGGTCAAATGCTCACTGCAAACAACCTAACAAGCAGATAAAGATAAAGAAGGCATCTGCTTGATAACTGGACAAATGCTAAAAAAACCTAACAACCAAATACAGATAAACAGGGCATCTGCTTGATAACTGGACAAATGCTAAAAAAGCAACCTAACAACCAAATACAGATAAACAAGGCATCTACTTGATAACTGGACAAATACTCACTGCAACCAAACTAAGAACCAAATATTGATAAACAAGGCATCTGCTCGATAACTGAAAAAATGCTCACTCCAACCAATATAACAACCAAATACAGATCAGCAAGGCATATACTCACTACAAACAACCAAATATAGCCATTCGTGAAACTAAAGTGGACAATTCATACTTAAACATCACATAGACCTATTGAACAATACATTTTTGCATAACTGAAATAATTAAACACGACACAGTTAAAGCACCACACGGCAAATGCTACTACAATAAAGGGTACGGGTTGGCAAGCTAGAAAAGGTAAGATTTGCTGATAGAATGTTGCATCACATTTCATGGACGGGATCCTTCCAGTTGGAAGAGCAAAGACCCATGGTGCGCTCTCTAATGCCACAGATGGGCTGTTTCACCTTGGAAGAACCTTCGTGGGTGCCCTCCTCGTGGTCGTGGTCGTGGTCGTGGTCGATGAGATCTGACTTGGCAATTGAGGATCCCAAGCCGCCGCCGTAGAACATGTCCTTTAGAAGTGACAAAATGGGCTCGATGGCGTATAAAACTCGCAAATCCTTGACCGCTTGGCGGAGGAGATCAGCGGCAGGGCCGTTGAAGAGATCGACGACGGTTGAACCTGAGGGGTTGGGGATGGACCACTTAACCTGTGACATGGCCCGCGTGAAGCCGTCGGTGTGGACGAGCTTGATGTCGTAGCTAGCTTTCCCGAGATACGGTAATAAGCTAGCCCGCTGACATGAAGCCTTTGGCATGCAATGTAGTCAACGTCTTCGCCGACTTCCGCGGCGACGTGTTGCTCCAGGATCGACAGGTCAGGGCGAACGGCGGCCACCTCGCCAACGTCCACCGGAGAGGCCATGATAAACGTCTTCTTGGCCGAACGCTTGTCGAGCTCCCCGGGATACGTGGTCGAGCTTAGGCTGCGACATTCTGGAGCAGGGGATGTGGATCCGGCAGGGAGGGACACCGCAGGCCTCATCTAAAAACTCAGGGGTGTGGGGCGACGGTATGGGAATCGCTGGGTAACCTGAACTTTATTATCTAAGCTAGGAGGAATGGGCAGACCGGCAGGGTTGGCGGCGGCGCCGGCGGCGGCCGCGAGCTAGGGTTTGAGGGGGGAGGGGCGGGTGGGGCACTGTGGAGGGGGGTGGTATTTGAGGATACGCCGCGGCTATTGAAAATTTTAGTAATGGTTGGTGGAGATGGTGGTGGACGAGGGAGGGCGACGGTTCAAATGCTTCGGCTACTGCAATTTTACTATAAGGTCGGTGCTGGAGGAGTGTGGGCGACAGTTGAAGTACGGCGGCAACTAAAATTTGGGTAAAGGAATTGATGCAGGATGGGAGTGCCCAAGATCGCGCACGGTCCAATAACAATATGCGTGTATGATAATAAGGAAAAGTGGCACGGATCCGCCGATTTTTGCAACGCTCAAGGCGGGTAGTTTGTTTTTGATATTTCTAGCTAGCTGATCTATCGCACACGGTTCGTCCTAATTTCCAAATAAACTTACCTGCCTTTAGCTTGCACAGGTGGTGGTTTTACAGCGCACTTGCATCGCACACAATTAAGCCAGTACCTCCACCCTTTGCTCGCGCTTGCGCGGTCGTGGTGATTTCTGCGCACTTGCATCGCACACGGTTGAGCCAGTACCTCCACCCTTTGCTCGCGCTTGCGCGGTCATGGTGATTTCAGTGCACTTGCATCGCACATGGTTGAGCCAGTACATCCACCTTAATTTGCTCGCGCTTCCGTGGTCGTGGTGATTTCAGCGCACTTGCATCGCACACGGTTGAGCTAGTACCTCCACCTTAATTTGCTCGCGCTTGCGTGATCGTGGTGATTCACATCACACTTCTATCGCACACGGTTATGATATTATACCCCGTGTCCGTTGAGGGTCATCAGAGTCTTTGCAGCAAAAAATATCGTTAGAGAGGGTCAAAAGACAGCCACACCAACATGTGGCCCAAATATATATGAGTGAAAAGGGTGGTCTGTGATGTTCAAAATTCCAATGCACAACTTTGACCCCGCGGGCCCACGGTTGGGCGCGTCGTTGAAGATCGATGAGAGGGGCCAGAAGTCAAGAACCACCTAGAAGTGGCCAAATATATGTACAAATATTGGGGATGTTTAAAACTTTAAATACACAATGCATAACTTTGGTGGCACTTGCCTCACAAATCCGAAAGCACCCTAACAACCACCTAGCTAGGATATATATAATGACATAATGTCATACCTAGCTAGGATGCTTGGCCCACCACCTCCCACTTCATGCCAGCGAGGTGGATGCACGTAATGATCGATACTTTGGTCATACATGCATGTCGCCATGACCTACCATAAGACGGACCAATGAATCTTTCGTTTGGTCAAATGACAGTAGTTGTTGTCGATAAACCGCTTGGGCCAATAGATTGAACCATCATAAAAATCGCACGAGAGGGACCACAAAACCAGCACCTCTTGCATGCGGCCCAAAATGATGTACGTTGGGACGGGGTGATGTGTGTTTTCAATATAGAATAATGTACAATTTAGATGTGGTGCCTACCTCTTGATACAGACAACAACCATGAAGGCAAGGTAGTTAAGGACGAGATACGTACACAGTGTTTGATGTAGGTCGAACCCAGCAATCCGAGCATCTGGGAGGGAATCCTGACAACTCATGAGCTCGAGTTTTGGTTGACCGACATTTGACGGTGATCGGCCCTAACACGAACTAGGAGGAATCCATTCATGGCGAACACATACCCCTCATTATCGGTCAAAGGGATGATATATATACACTCGCGGAGCCCACCGATATCCATGTCATCACAAAAAAACGCACAAGGGAGACGTGGTCGAGCAGAAGACACCGTATATACTGCATGCGGCCCGAAAATATGTATGGGTACGATTGTGTATGATGTGTTTAAATCCCAAATGCACAACTTTGATGGGCCACGCCAACTACATTACAAACCGAACACCGTACCCGACTCCAAGCCTGGTTCAATACCTATGATGTCAGTTTCCCAACTTCGAGGCGGCGGCGGCGGGAGGGGGGCGGTCCCACGCATGCGCTCAAACTTTATTTTGTCTAGCATGGGACACATCTATATATATATATATATATATATATATATATATATATATACATCTATACACCTATATAGCGTGCGAATAACTTTGAAAGTTGCTCGTTGGATGAAGCCAATCCGACAATACAGAGATGGCAAATCCGAGCACTACTGGCCGTTGGATATCATCTACATTCTACCAGATGCTGCCACATGTACAATCTAGAAGACTCCATGTTTGAACTTAAGCATAATGCACAAACCTCAAAACACAAGCACTTCTCCTTTGTTCTCTAGAATCTTCCATATCTTAATTGCCCAAACCTTTTTTTAATGAATTGTCACTTTTTGTTTTTACCTTTACAATGCACAATTCCATGAATCTTAAAATAGTTTTTTATAAAACAAATTGATTTTGGATGAGATGAACTATAAGAATTAAACAAACATCTACATCATGCATATCTGGGAGAAGAGGAGGGAAACTGATGAGAGGAGTGGCGAGAAACGGTAGCTTGTTTTGAATGAAAACCTAGTAGAGAAGGAAGAGTGAGCTACACGGCGCATGCGCACAGTGCTTACCCATGTACTGCATGTGGTGTCGAAAGGGCTCCGGGTTGCCATTCGATCTGGGAGCATCCAACGGTGCACACGTACGATCCGTGGGCTTTGGGTTCTGGCCAGTCAGAACGCACGACTCAGATCGCGGCGCATCGGGGGGGTATCATACGGAAACCAACATTCGATGGAAACCGGTGAAAACCACGAGAAAAAAGATGTTTTGAAGTTTCAAAAAAAACAAAAAAATGCGGGATGTTAAGAGGATGATGTTTTATTGCCACACAAAATTCCAAGTTGATACACATTACGAGATGTGAGCTGTGAAAAAGACAAAATCAGTGTTGACTAGTGCCGAATAGTAATGTCACTATTCAGGGCGGAATTTGTCTTTTTCATAGCTCACATCTCGTAATGTTTTTCAACTTGAAATTTTGTGTCGCAATAAAACATCACATTCTTAACATCCCATATTTTTTTCAGATTTTTATGAAACTATAAAATATGGTTTCCACGAAGTTTTTATTGAATATCGGCTTTTGTGAGTGAACCGTGTGCTATTTGAAAACATTTCGTGAGAAGAATCTCGGTTTTTAAATCCCCGTAAATCCAAAACTAAGCTAAAAATCGTGAAACCTGCCATGGTGTCACGACATCGCACTTGTATGTTGAGGAATTTTTTGTCCATTGTGGCGCAAGTTTTATTACAAGCCTCTTACAAACCGGAGCTTCTCTCAAAGAAGCCTCGTGGTTCCGATAGGGAAATGTGTCCCCCTTGTGGGCGAAACGTAATCACCGCCTCTTTTCGCCTTGTATTTTCTTCTACGGGCAACATGGAACGACAGGATATATGTGCTGAAATTTAAACTTATTCAGGGTTCGTTTGGCCTTTTTATACACTAATTGAGTTTCCTAGGCATTTAATGTCCATAATTCAAATCTGAACTACAAATACATGCTCCAGTTCACCAAAATGTCTAGAAAAATTATACATGTGTCCTTGGGTGCATGTTTAGGTCCCATGCCAGGAATGGGAACGAATTACAACTGTACCGGTGTCATGGCTCGTCCTCAAACATTTCGAATCTCGGTTTTTAAGTCCCCATAAATCGTAAACTCACCAGAAAGTCATCAAAGGTGGCATGGTGTCACGTCATGGCACATATATGTCATGGTAAAACATTCTCCAATTTGGGCCAAGCTTTATTAGAAACCTCTTACAAAAATCGGAGCTTCTCTCAAAGAAGCCTCGTGGTTCTGATAGGGAAACGTGTTCCCCTTGTGGGCGAAACATAATCACTGCCTCTTTTCGCCTTGTATTTTCTTCCATGGGCAACATGGAACGACAAGATATCCGTGCTGAAATTTAAACTTATTCAGAGTTCGTTTGGCCTTTTTATACACTAATTGAGTTTCCTAGGCATTTAATGTCGATAATTCAAATCTAAACTACAAATAAATGCTCTAGTTCACCAAAATGGATAGAAAAATTATACAGGTGTCCTTGGGTGCATGTTTAGGTCTCATGCCAGGAATGGGAACGAATTACAACCGTACCGGTGTCCTGGCTCGTCCTCAAACATTTCGAATCTTGGTTTTGAAGTCCCCATAAATACTAAACTCACCAGAAAGTCATCAAAGGTAGCATGGTGTCACATCATGGCACATATATGTCATGGTAAAAACATTGCCAATTTGGGCCAAGCTTTATTACAAACCTCTTACAAACCGGAGCCTGTCGCAAGAACCCTCGTGGTTTCGATAGAGAAACGAGTCCCCTTGTGGGCCAAACGATAATCACTTCCTCTTCTAGCCTCGTATTTTCTTCTACACGCGACACGGAACAACCGGAGATTCACGCTGAACTTTGAAATTATTCAGGATTCGTTTGACCTTTTTTATTCATTAATTGAGTTTTCTAGGCATTTAATGTCCATCACTCAAATCCGAACTCCAAATACATGCTCCAGTGCACCAAAATGGCTAGAAAAAACGTAAAAGCACGTTTAGGTCCCATGGAATGAATGGGAACGAATTCAACCGTCTCGCCGTCCTGGCTTGGCCACAAACATTGCGAATCTCGGTTTTTAAATGTCTGTAAATCCAAAAGTCACCAGGAAATCATGAAACTTGGCATGGTGTCACTAAATGGTACATATAATTGTCCCTCTTGTGGGCGAAACGATAATCGCTGCCTCTTCTTGCCTTGAACTTTGTTTTCTACAGGCAACATAGAATAACAGGAGTGTCGGGCTGAAATTTGAAATTGTTCAGGGTTCGTTTGGCCATTGTATATATATTACTAATTACTAAGTTTTCTATGCATTTAATGTAGTCCATAATTCAAATTTGGACTACAGCCACATGCTCCAGTGAAGCAAAATGGGTGGGAAATCGTACATGTGTCATTGGGTGTACGTTTAGGTCTCGTTTAAGGAATGAGAATGAATTACAAACTTGTTGTCGTCCTGAAACAATGAGAATCTTGGTTTTTAAATCCCAGTAAATCAAAAAGTCACCAAAAAAACATGAAACTTGGCATGGTTTCATGACATGGCACATATATGCCATGGTAAAAAAACATCCAGTTTGAGAAGAGGCGCACACATTAGTAGCCAACGAAGTCCTTTTTGAAACAAAAAGCTGACGTTAATATCGCAAACGGTTGTATTATATTTACCATGTCGAAATTTACCCATACTCAGTGGCGTGCGTGCAGCTGTTTGATTAGACGGGACGAGCCCGAGAAGTGCGCCGTGCATGCTCGACGGGACGCGTGCAAGCAGTCCGCCGCGCATGCTCGACGGGACATGTGCATCCTGTCCACCTCGCAGGCTCGACGGGACACGTGCGAGCAGCAAGGCCGCCCATGCTCAACGGGAAGCGAGCTCTTTGACCTCCATGCACCAGCTGCCGCCCGCCTCGCTCACAACTTCTCCATTAATGGGTTAATTAAAGCACCTGGACGGAGGGTGTTTGCTTGTGATCCCATGGCAGCATTTGCTTTGTTCGTGTTTTCAACTCGTATTCCGCCCTAATTTAAATTACCACATAGGGCAATGGATAATACGACCACAAATAAAATGGCAACGGATAATACGATGACAAATTTACAATGGCGCAGATAATAATTGTCTTACATATTCCGGATAATTTAAAATGCCACATGCGGCAAAGCCCGGAAGACACGAGGGCAAGAGAAGAAGGAAATTGCAGACAACGATCTGGGTCGCTACTGTCTGTACTCGTTGATGGATCGCCGGGCGGCGAAATCCTCCAGCTCCTTCTTCAATTCCTCACGACTTTGCTTGAAAGCAGCCACGGATTCCTCCACCTCCTGCTCGTGCTCGATCCAGAGCTTCCTCATGCCACCCATCAGTTCCTCGACGACCGCTTTCAGCGTCATCTCCGAGGCACTGCTCTGCTCATGCAGCATCTTCCAGCCGGCGGCCTCCTCCTCCTTCTCGGTGACCAACTTGAGGAGCTTCGCATTGTCACCCATGAGTTGCTCGACGAGGACGGTCGCCTTGTCAACCAAGGCATCGCTGATCTGGAGCAGCTTCATCAAGCCGTCGACCAGCTCCTATTGCGTAGTGACACCAGCGAGAATGTCGTCGTCGCCGGTGAAGGACTTCAGGAACGCTGGCTCGTCGCGATGGCCGACGCCGCGAATGCGCTTGTGAGAGCCCTCACGTTCCCGTGAGAGCTCGTTCGAGGGCTCCACGATGCGCCGTGACATCTCTGTTGCGGCTGCGGCTTCGCGGTAGGACCTCTCTAGTGCTTCTGCGGCCTTGGTCTTTGCTGCCTGGTTATATGTCCACCCTAAACTCCTCCTAGTGGTCATGGCGGAACGACTTGACAGAAAAAAAACCAGTTTTGTGGGTGATGAGGAGAGGAACTGTGAAGTAATTTTCGAGTGGGTAGTTTTTATAGCCCGGTGCTAAGTGTGAACACATATTAGTTTGATAGGTGTGAACAGATTTGCAATTACTTATTGCATTGTAATCAGCAATGTGATGAGAAACAAGGTCAAAATTTATTGATGGCAGAAGGTTGACCACGTGGTTGCTCGCCGTTGAGGCGGCAGCGGCGCGCTCCGCTCTGGTGTCCCTGCACGCGCTCTGCTAGCCATTGAGGCAAAGTTACAATGGCAGCGGTTAATAATTCTTAATAATTGTCTTACATATTGAGGATAATTTAAAATGCCAAATGTGGCAAGGCCCAGAACACTCACGACCTACATATGCATACAATTATAATAAAATATAAGCTAAAAGGCTGAGCTGGCGGCCTTCCGGCGATGGTCTTCTCGGACTCCATGATCAGCATAGCACCCTTGCGGCCGTTCACTCCGAGTGTCCCGACCCGCCTCCGCCTACGGAGCTGCTGGCGCTGGGAGGCTCTTGGGGCTGCTGGGCCTCTTCCAGAAGAGCTTGACAGGGTGCAATCACGCGCATGACAACTCCGCAGAACCGCTCCATTTCCATGTCTTTGGCCTGGTAGCAAATTCCGTCGATCACCTGCATCCTCAAGATATCACGTTGGCGATGTTCTACTTCGTCGGGGACGTCAAGTCCACCAAGGATGCGCTCGAGCCTGGCCACTACATCATTGGGTCGAGGTTCACACAGCCGCCGCGGGCAATGATGAAGCCGCAGGCTGCCTTTGTCTTGACTGAATCACAGAGGTCCTCTGCCCATTCCTTGCGGGGCATCAGGCTCTCGATGAGCACTGGTGACGGCGGTTCTTCGGGTGGGTCGTCGATCATGCCGCCGAGCAGCTCTGGATCTTTTGCACGGTGGATGGAAAACTGCTCATCACACCTCCTCTGCAATACGTCGATTGTGCTCCCAAGGACTGTGACGCCGATATCGCCGCCGATGGGCCATGGTGCCTGCACCGGCCGATGAAGCTCTTGCTCCCCGACCTACTCTGGCTCGTTCTCCTCGCTGAAGATGTAATGCAGGTAGGCATCGACGTCGAAGCTTTGGTCGTTGCCTGGCATGCTTGGAATAACTAATGGTAGATGGGTGAGGACTAGATCTTCGCAGAGTGTCGCGGCGGTGCGTTGCCGCTTGGGTTATATGCAGCAAGCCGTTAGCTGGTGGTGGGAAACCGGTGAGGGAATAGGCATGGATTTTACAATTCACCCATGTGGAGCACGGGAAGCATTCGCTGGAGCGCGGGAAGATTAGGTGGAGCACACACACAACCCGAATACCGTATTCGGTGCCACGTGTTATTTATCACACAAGTGTTAACATAAGGAAATGCATGTGTAACTTACTAATCATCGCACACGAGTACTTGAAGACGCATCGTGTGCCATACTCCTAGCCACCGCAAGCAACTAGTTTGCATTTTTCAAAGTTTTTTGTACACACAGAATTGCACACGAACTAACTGTATTAACCGTCTGTGTTGTAAATTCTCATTGCAAACAGTTCATCCGAGTCGGCTGTTTGCCAAGAATCACACACATCTTGTTAAGTTGAACCGTTTGTGTTGTGTTCGCTAATCGAAAATAGTTCGTCCGAGTGAACCCTATGCCCTATATCACACACACCTTGATCTGGCTAACCATTTATGTTGCACTCCCTAATAGCAAACGGTTCATCAGAGCGAACTGTATGCCGTATATCGCACACACATTGATATGGCTGCCCGTTTCTGTTGTTCTGCCTCATCGCAAACAGTACGAACGGGTTAGCCGTGTGCCCTGCATCGCACAGGCAACTAAAATCTGAACCATGTTTGATGCATCCTCCATCACAAACGTTTTGCACCTTTTTTGACGGTTTTTTACAACCCCGTTTGTGATTAATGCATCGCACACAGTTTGGTGAAAGGGTCTGTGATCATAGTGTCACGTTAGCAGCATCCTGCAGTAGTGATTGGCAACGTTCTCCCATTGATCTCAAATTTTTACTACATTGCCAGATGGTCATGAGCATCACCCCCATCAAGTGGAACATGTTGGAGAAAAGTTAACTTTATCAAAGCTTGTCAAAACCATTTCTGCCCATTTCTAGGGTTTCAAATATTTACATTGCCAGGTTTCTTCAAATGAGCTACAAATTTGCACCCTAGCTCAAATTGAAACCAAGCTCATTCCTATTTAATTCCAAAGCCATTGGATTCCTCTAAGTACCTCTATTCATCATCAAACACCTTCTGCCAAAATCTTCTTGTCAATGATTGGGGTACCAAATGGATTCTCCTTTATCTCAAATTTTTACCAGACCTCACCCTAGCCATATTCTACCTCCAGTAACTCTCTCTATCTATCTTCCATAGCTCAATAATTGAGGGGTGAAAACCCTCACTTTACCTCTCTGGACAGCCACTATAATTAAAATACTAAAAGGACAGGAATAATTGAAAATTCATACCTTAATAAATAATTATTCAGAAATCATGTTTAAAATGCCAAAATGCCCTAGCTTTTTGGTTGGATTCCGATGCTCCGGAGTCCACCTAGGAACACCCAAAACTCATATCACTCGTGCGCGTCGGTCCTAAATAAACGGTTTTTAACCCCTTTCCGCGACGGCATCTGGAACCGCCACCAAGTGAGTGTGGGCGATAGGGGGGTCCTTCCCGCACGACCCAGAAACCGTCGGGGATATGCCCTCCTGGCACACACGTTCGGCAAAATGAGGTCGTGTGCGACCGGCGAGCGTGCAAATACGTACAGTATAGCTAAAAAATACAATTATATCGCGAAATTGTTTCCGGTCGCAAGTACATCCCACACAGTTAGTCCCCGCTAAACGTTTCCGTTTGTATGTACATCCCACACAGTCGCTCCAAGGAAAACGTTTGCGCAAGGTGGCGTAACGTAAACATTTTTGAAGAGAATGTCGTGTGTGATTGTTCATTGATCCAACACGGTTTATTCCTAGAAACTGTGTGCGTTTCCTAAGGTCATCGCCCATGGTGGTTTCTCATTAACCGTTTGCAATAGGAAAACCCAATTAGCAAGCTAATTGGCCAATTAGCGGGCTAATTGCCCTATTATTAATAATCCATTTACTAATCTAATTGACATTTATATTAAGCACATAATATATTCCATTTCCATATTAAGGAAGCAGGATTTCATAATTGAAATACATCATAGTACAACATGATATAGCTTCAGCACTCACCTACCCCATTACACAAGTGCACCAGCAGCAAGTTTCACATGCAACATCTAGAACCTTTTGAAATTAGCATCTTAGATGGTAAATAGAGAGATGCATCTCATCTGGAAAACTGCTGAAGCGGAAGGCGAATAATGAGCCTTCATTCATGCTAAAGGTCTTTGCAACTTTAGGCCAGTGCATGTGGATGATTGACCGTCCATCCTCCGGCCTCTTCAGAAACACTTCAATATTGAACCGTGGGTGTTGTATGCAAACTTTCCTCGCCTCCTAACCACAGAGGTGGTTTGAGAGGTAATCATCAATGAAGCCTGAAAACAAGGATGTGCATAAATATCTTCTCTATAATGGAAATGGGGCAAAGGAATAAAAAAGGCAAGGTATAATAGTCAGTACCAACTTGTAAACCTCAGTGTTTCCCATTGTTTCCCTGCAACACATATAAGGTAGTTAGTCATCAGGTTAAGTAAGCGTTCGCATGCTATCAGTAAAATATGTTGATGATAACTAAGCACATTGCAGATTCATCAGATTAATTCAAGCCACATGGAAAACCCATTTATCCAAACCAAGCATGGTTAAGAACTAGGAAATATAGCACTTGTATATGTTTCTCGTGTATTAAGTGCAGCCAAATTCGATTTATTCCTCACATGGTATACAATAACAGAATGCAGCCACATCAATTGAACATCGCATTGCAGAATTGAACCAAGCAGTTAACTAAACACCACAACAAATGAACCAAACGTTAACTGAGCACCACATTGCACAATATAACATACTCCTAATAGAAGATCAAACAGTTAACCAAACCAAGCATGCTTAACAACTTGGAAATATAGCAATTGTATTTGTTTCTCATGTATTTAGTACAGCCAAATTCAATTTATTCCTCACATGGTATACAATAACAGAATGCAGCCACAACAATTGAACATCGCATTGCAGAATTGAACCAAGCAGTTAACTAAACACCACAACAAGTGAACCAAGGCACAACAAATGAACCAAGCAGTTAAGTAAACACCAATTGAACAATATAACATACTCCTAATAGAAGATCAAATAGTTAACCAAACCAAGCATGCTTAACAACTTGGAAATATTGCACCCTGAAGAATTGAACATCACATTTGCAGAATTGAACCAAGCAGTTAATTGAACACCACATCGCACGACATATAGAACATATACACTATAGCAGAACATTGCATGGTAAAAGTAGATAGCACAATTCACTCGAATTTGTTAAGGAAAGGCTGTAGCTAGCAAACTGAACATGGGTCCTTATACTGAGCTAATAAGACAAGCTACTCCTCATTGTCGGAGATATCGATGACGATAGGCTCCTTGGACATGGAAGAGGGTGAGGCGTCCGCATCGTGGGTGCCCTCGTTGTAGTGGTGAGTTGCCTGAGCCGCTCCGGGCACCAACCTGCTGGCGCTCGAGATGAGGTAAGCACGTGCACGCTGAGAAAACACCTCATAGTCTTCGTCGAAGGCACCGACGGTGGCCTTGAGAAAATGCCACGAACTGTCGTTTAAAGCAGCCAACCACATCGCGGCGTCGACGAGCGAGGCGTCAATGGTGGCCTCGACGGCGAGGTTCTCCTCCAAGATCTGGGGGTCGGCACGAATGGCAGCCATCGCGACCTCATCCGCGCGTGCGGCTGTGATTTGCTTCTCCGCTGCCAAATGCTCCTTGAGGTCCTGGCTGTACTGCGTGCACCATGGCTTAGGCCGGCGCTTATTTGGTGGAGGGGCGGTGATTTGGGTGGAAGGTGTCGCGCTCGCGTCGGCGGTCGGGCCATGTGGGATGTGGAAGGAGGAGGAGGATGGGGGTCGGGTGTGGATTACCTGCCTGGATAGGCGAGGCCGAGCAGCGTGAAGGAGGGTCACCGGCGAGGAGGCGGCGGCACTGTAAGCAAGGAGTGAAGGTTTCAACTTGGAAAGGAAGGCGGAAAGAGGGGAAATGTGGCTTTTGGTAAGGGGGAGGGGGCGTGGAGGTAGATATTTCCACGGAAGCCGAAAATTTGGAATCGCTTCAGCCAAAAAACTAGCGCGCAAAGTGTCATCAGACACGGTCCCTTATTCAGACACGGTCCGAAGATATTTTGTGCTGCATCTCACACGGTTGGTTATAATAAACTGTGTGGGATCTACTTGATTTTTGGTCTTGAGTTGAATTACATAATGGGGTCACAGCGGCCATGGACGGTGTTTTAATTGCTAGACCTTTTATCTGCAGTGATCATAAAAGAATTGGAATTATTCAGGGTTCGTTTGGACATTTTTATGCATTAAGTGAATTTTCAATGCATTTATGTGCATAATTCAAATTTGAACTACATGCACATGCTCCAGTGCATATAAATTCGTTGAAAAATAAAATCTTTGTCGTTGGGTGCATGCTTAGGTCCCATGCAAGAAATGGGAATGAATTTCAAACACCAGGGCACCGTTGATTGCCGGCAAAACAGTGAGATGCCTGGTTTTTAAATTCTAGTAAATCCAAAACTCATCTGAATTTCATGAAACTTGGCATGCTATCATGGAGCGCCATCACATGCCGTGGTACAAACTTTGTCCCATTTGGGGCAGGTTTGGGTATATGCTTCTCACAAACCGGAGCTTCTCACAACAAGCATGATGGTTTTCGGTAGGGAACGTCCCACCTTTGGGGACGAAACGATATCCATTGCCTCTTATTACTTTCAAGTTTTTTTCTCGTGTCAACATAGAACAACAAGAGTGTTGTGTGAATTTTTGTGATTTTTCGGGGTTCGTTTGGACATTTTTATGCATTAAGTGAGTATTCAATGCATTTATGTGCATAATTCAAATTTGAACTACATGCGCATTCTCCAGTGCATATAAATTCGTTGAAAAATCAAATCTTTGTCGTTGGGTGCATGCTTAGGTCCCATGCAAGAAATGGGAATGAATTTCAAACACCAGGGCACCGTTGATTGCCAGCAAAACAGTGAGATGCCTGGTTTTCAATTCTAGTAAATCTAAAACTCGTCTGAAGTTCATGAAACTTTGCATGCTATCATGGAGTGACATCAACATGCCGTGGTACAAATTTTGTCCCATTTGGGGCAGGTTTGGGTATATGCTTCTCACAAACCGGAGCTTCTCACAACAAGCATGATGGTTTTGGTAGGGAACGTCCCACCTTTGGGGACGAAACGATATCCATTGCCTCTTATTACTTTCAAGTTTTTTTCTCGTGTCAACATAGAACAATAGGAGTGTTGTGTGAATTTTTGTGATTTTTCGGGGTTCATTTGGACATTTTTATGCATTAAGTGAGTTTTCAATGCATTTATGTGCATAATTCAAATTTGAACTACATGCGCATGCTCTAGTGCATACAAATTCGTTGAAAAATCAAATCTTTGTCATTGGGTGCATGCTTAGGTCCCATGCAAGAAATGGGAATGAATTTCAAACACCGGGGCACCGTTGATTGCCGGCAAAACAGTGAGATGCCTGGTTTTTAAATTCTAGAAATTCAAAACTCGCCTGAAATTCATGAAACTTGGCATGCTATCATGGGGCGGCATCAACATACCGTGGTACAAATTTTGTCCCATTTGGGGCAGGTTTGGGTATATGCTTCTCACAAACTGGAGCTTCTCACAACAAGCATGATGGTTTTCGGTAGGGAACGTCCCACCTTGGGGGACGAAACGATATCCATTGCCTCTTGTTGCTTTCAAGTTTTTTTCTCGTGTCAACATAGAACAATAGGAGTGTTGTGTGAATTTTCGTGAATTTTCGGGGTTCGTTTGGATATTTTTATGCATTAAGTTTGTTTTCAATGCATTTATGTGCATAATTCAAATTTGAACTACATGCGTATGCTCCAGTGCATATAAATTCATTGAAAAATCAAATCTTTGTCGTTGGGTGCATGCTTAGGTCCCATGCAAGAAATGGGAATGAATTTCAAACACCAGGGCACCTTTGATATCCGGCAAAATAGTGAGATGCCTGGTTTTTAAATTCTAGTAAAACCAAAACTCGTCTAAAATTCATGAAACTTGGCATGCTATCATGGAGCGGCATCTACATGCCGTGGTACAAATTTTGTCCCATTTGGTGCAAGTTTGGGTATGCTTCTCACAACAAGCATGATGGTTTTCGGTAGGGAACGTCCCACCTTTGGGGACGAAACGATATCCATTGCCTCTTATTGCTTTCAAGTTTTTTTCTCGTGTCAACATAGAACAACATGAGTGTTGTGTGAATTTTTGTGATTTTTGGGGGTTCGTTTGGACATTTTTATGCATTAAGTGAGTTTTCAATGCATTTATGTGCATAATTCAAATTTGAACTACATGTGCATGCTCCAGTGCATATAAATTCATTGAAAAATCAAATCTTTGTCGTTGGGTGCATGCTTAGGTCCCATGCAAGAAATGGGAATGAATTTCAAACACCAGGGCACCTTTGATATCCGGCAAAACAGTGAGATGCCTGGTTTTAAAATTCTAGTAAATCCAAAACTCGTCTGAAATTCAAGAAACTTGGCATGTGATGTCTACTACACAACTTTCTTCTTGTAGACGTTGTTGGGCCTCCAAGTGTAGAGGTTTGTAGGACAGTAGCAAATTTCCCTCAAGTGGATGACCTAAGGTTTATCAATCCGTGGGAGGCGTAGGTTGAAGATGGTCTCTCTCAAACAACCCTGCGACCAAATAACAAAGAGTCTCTTGTGTCCCCAACACCCCCAATACAATGGTAAATTGTATAGGTGCACTAGTTCGGCGAAGAGATGGTGATGCAAGTGCAATATGGATGGTAGATATAGGTATTTGTAATCTGAAAATATAAAAACAACAAGGTAACTAATGATAAAAGTGAGCACAAACGGTATTGCAATGCTAGGAAACAAGGCCTAGGGTTCATACTTTCACTAGTGCAAGTTCTCTCAACAATAATAACATAGTTGGATCACATAACTATCCCTCAACATGCAACAAAGAGTCACTCCAAAGTAACTAATAGCGGAGAACAAAACGAAGAGATTATGGTAGGGTACGAAACCACCTCAAAGTTATTCATTCGGATCGATCTATTCAAGAGTTCGTACTAGAATAACACCTTAAGACACATATCAACCAAAACCCTAATGTCACCTAGATACTCCAATGTCACGTCAAGTATCCATGGGTATGATTATACGATATGCATCACACAATCTCAGATTCATCTATTCAACCAACACAAAGAACTTCAAAGAGTGCCCCAAAGTTTCTACCGGAGAGTCAAGACGAAAACGTGTGCCAACCCCTATGCATAGGTTCATGGGCGGAACCCGCAAGTTGATCACCAAAACATACATCAAGTGGATCAATAGAATACCCCATTATCACCACGGGTATCCCACGCAAGACATACATCAAGTGTTCTCAAATCCTTAAAGACTCAATCCGATAAGATAACTCAAAAGGGGAAACTCAATCCATTACAAGAGAGTAGAGGGGGAGAAACATCATAAGATCCAACTACAATAGCAAAGCTCGCGATACATCAAGATCGTATCACCTCAAGAACACGAGAGAGAGAGAGAGAGAGAAATCAAACACATAGCTACTGGTACATACCCTCAGCCCCGAGAGTGAACTACTCCCTCCTCATCATGGAGATTGCCGGGATGATGAAGATGGCCACCGGTGAGGGATCCCCCCTCCGGCAGGGTGAAGGAACAGGGTCCCGATTGGTTTTTGGTGGCTACAGAGGATTGCGGCCGCGGAACTCCCGATCTCTTCTGTTCCCCGAAGGTTTTAGGGTATATGGGAATATATAGGAGAAAGAAGTCGGTAAGGGGAGCCACGAGGGGCCCACGAGGGTGGAGGGCGCGCCCAGGGGGGCGGGCGCGCCCCCTGCCTCGTGCTCTCCTCGTTGATCCCCTGACGTGCACTCCAAGTCTCCCGTATTGCTTTCTTTCCAAAAAATAACTTTCCCGAAGGTTTCATTCCGTTTGGACTCCGTTTGATATTCCTTTTCTGCGAAACACTGAAACAAGGGAAAAAACAGAAACTGGCACTGGGCTCTGGGTTAATAAGTTAGTCCCAAAATAATATAAAAGTGCATAGTAAAGCCCATTAAACATCCAAGATGGATAATATAATAGCATGAATACTTCATAAACTATAGATACGTTGGAGACGTATCAGCATCCCCAAGCTTAATTCCTGCTCGTCCTCGAGTAGGTAAATGATAAAAGAAATAATTTATGAAGTGTGAATGCTAGCAGGTGCATAAGTTTGATCAATGATAATTTAAATCACCTTTTCTAGCATCATTATTGTCGGCGTTCTGGGAACGGGGGTCCCCAAACTTGCCTGCCTGCGGCCCACAGCGTGGCCAAGCAGCAGGCCGTACGGCCCATCTTCGTCAACAAGGCACCCAAGACCCTCACGAGGGTCCAAGCCTCGCGAGGCGGACAACGCAAGACCTCCTCTGGAGTAGCATAGGCAAGCAGGCTCACGAGGAGCAGAGATATCAAGGCAAGGCAAACCTCACGAGGCTCTCGTGACGTGAGCCAGGACGAACGGTACCAGGCGGGTGCCAGGCGGGTGCCAGTGCGCGCAGCGTCCCTATTTCCTCTTCAGTTCTAAGGAGGCCAGCGCAGGCAAAGAGTACCGAGGCATCAGGCAAAGGTTGCCATATTGGTGCAACGAGACCAAGACCAGGAGGACGGCGAGACGTAGGTCATCGTGGAGCCCAAGACGGCGTCACCCCAGAGCTTTTCACTAGCGAAGACCGCTTTTGTCAGGATAGCTTGTACTAGCTGTCCCCCTTCAAATTTGCCCGCTGTTGTTGGCTCCCTTCCCGCTCGATATTTGGGAAGAGGACCAGGGCCCCTATAAATAGGACTAGCCACCACAGGAGGAGGCAACTGATCCCGAACTGGTTCAGATCATCCTCAACTACACAAGCACAAGAACACCCCAACCTCAGGAGGCTGTTCTTCCCTTGTACTATTCATCATCAGCCCACGAGGCAATCCACCACCACCACACTGGAGTAGGGTATTACACCACAATGGTGGCCCGAACCAGTATAAACCTTGTGTCTTTCTGTGTTGCGAGTTCGTCCGCGAGATCTTAGCGAGCTAGAGCGTAGATCGATAGGAGGGAGAGACTTCGCGCGCACCCCAGTGTTCGAACCTTAAGGGTTTGCCGGAACCCCACGTCCGACATTTGGCGCGCCAGGTAGGGGTGTGCCGTGGTTTCCCTTCCATCAGTTCGTTGCTCCATCGCTCCGTCGTTTCCATGGCGGACGCTCGCCGTGCTCGAGCTGAGCGTCAGGCTGCCCTCTCCGCCCGAGTCGCTCAGACGGCTCCCGTAGGCGGGCCACCTCATTGTTCTCCGTCTCCCGCCGCCAACGCTGCCACCGGCCTGGCAGGGAACGAGCAGCAGGCGTCCTCGCTGCATCCTTCGGTGCGGCAAGACGGCCGCACCGCTACTCTATCACTGACCCCTGCCGGTTCTTCGTCTCACGCGCACCGCGCTCCCATGGAGGCACGGGCTGCGCTCATCGCGGCGAACGAGCTCCTGCGTTACCGCCCCGTCGACGACCTCTATGAGGAATGGCTCGACCGCGTCGCCGAGCTCGTCCGCGCCGCAGGGGGCTCTCCGGCGCCGTCCCACTCTCTGCCTCCCCCTCAACCAGCCGCGGGCGACGGGGCTCATGGCATGCCTCCACCACCTCAACCCCAAGACGGTGCCTTGGCACCAAGGCGCGCGCCCCCGCGGCGTGATCCACCGCGCCCGGCGCCCGCGCGTGAAGAAAGAAGCTGCCAAGAAATCCCACGGCCCCGAGAAGCTGCACCGGCGCTCCCCGCGCCACCTCGTCAAGACCGTGTGCCGCCTGCAGCGGTGGAACGCGGACCTCGCCAAGACCAAGCTCCACCTCAGAAGCAGCCCTGGTGACCACGGCCGGCTGCCGCGCCTTCACCCCCGAACTGCGTAGCGTCGCCTGGCCAGGCAAGTTCAAGCCAGATCTGCCTCCTCGCTACGATGGCACCGCCGACCCCGCGGAGTTCTTGCAGCTCTATGAGCTGAGCATCGAAGCGGCCAACGGCGACGAAAAAGTCATGGCGAACTGGTTTCCCGTGGCTCTCAAGGATGGGGCCCGCTCCTGGCTCCTGAACCTGCAGCACGGCTCGATCTCCTCCTGGGACGAGATGCGCGACCGCTTCATCGCCAACTTCCAGGGCACTCGCGACCGCCCACCAGCCGCGGGCGATCTACGCCGCATCAAGCAGCAACCAGGAGAGACCCTCCATAAGTACATCAAGTGCTTCAACAACACCCGCCTCAAGATCCCCAAGGTCACGGACGAAGCCAACATCTCCGCGTTCTCGGACGGTGTCCGTGACGTCAAGATGAAGGAAGAGCTCGCTATCCACGAGGAGCTCTGCACATCTCAGGAGCTGTTCAACCTAGCGACCAAGTGCGCAAGAGCTGAGGAGGGGAGCCTCTCTCTCCTTGAGCTGCCAGCTGCAGGAGCGGAGGAGAAGAAGGCTAAGGCCAAGGACGTGAAGCGCAAAGAGGCGGTAGTGCTCGTAGCGGAGCCCGACACCAAGCGAGGCAGAGATCAGCCCGAGTCATCCAAGAACGGCCGACCGTTCTGGGCCTTCCACAACCTGAACACCCACAACACCAGCGACTGTCAAGAGCTCAGAGCCATACGGAAAGGACGCTACGGTCGTCGCCCCGAGCGCAACGACCGGGGCTACGGCCGCGGAGGAGGGCGCGGAGGTGGACGTTGGGACGACTATGGCCCGCGCCAGGAGTGGCGCAACCGGCCTCGTGAGGACCGCTGGCAGGACCAACCTCGCGAGGGCGCCTGGAGGGACCTGCCTCGTGGGGATCGCCCCCAGGGCAACGCTGGTCTTCCCCTGCTGCTGCCACCAAGAAGGAACAACGACGACCACCAGGACGAGGGGGTTGGGGGCTTCCAGGAGCCGCGTGCGATCGCCTGCATCTTGGGCAGTGCCCAGGCCCCAGCCTCTCAGCGCATCTTCAAACAGTTCGCTCGTGAGGTGAACGCGGTGCTCCCCAAGCTCGAGGCCACGCGCCCGCTGAGGTGGTCCCAATGTGCCATCACCTTCAACTCGGCAGATCAGCTCAAGTGCGCAGCCACCGCTGGCGCCCTCCCTATGCTATGCTCCCCCGTCCTCAGCAATGTGCAAGTCACCAAGACTCTCATCGACGGCGGCGCGGGGCTCAACGTCCTGTCCGTCGACACATTCGACAAGCTCCAAGTGCCATATGAGCAGCTCCAGCCAACCAAGCCTTTCTCAGGAGTGACCGACGGTTCCACCACACCAATAGGGAAGGTCCGCCTGCCTGTCACCTTCGGGGAGTGCGAGAACTATCGCACCGAGCTCATCGACTTCGACGTCGCGCACATCCGCCTCCCATACAATGCCATCCTCGGGTATCCAGCCCTGGCCAAGTTCATGGCAGTCACTCATCACGGCTACAACATTCTCAAGATGCCAGGAAGCGGAGGGATCATCACGGTCCCGTGTGAAGAGAGGGATACGGTGTGCTCCCTTGAGCGCGCCTTTCAAGCCGCAGCAATCGACGACCCCGACAACAGAAGTGAAGGCCCTCTGGAGACCATCCCCAAGAAGAAGAAGCCGCGCCGTGCAGGACTTCAACAGGATGGCGTCGCGACAGGAGCCTCATCAGGACCAGCGCCCGCTCCAGGGGCGCCTCCCTCCACCGCATAGGAAAGCGCGCCCGGCGTCCTCCTCAGGCAGGGCTCGGGGGCTCTCTTCTGGAGGGCCTCAGACCTAGCCAACCTCACGAGGGAGACGCTCGGGCACCATTTGGAGCCGTGCTTCGCGGCACGAGGCCTCCAGGAGAGCACGGGCAAGGGGTGCCCACCACTCAGGAGTTCATCACCAAGACCACTCAGGAACTGCAAGAAGGAAGAGCCATGCGCGGTGACAGCCGCTCACGAGGCGCAGCTCCGCATCCTGGCAAGGATGCTGGGCTACGTGTCTGCGTCGATGTCCCAGGGCTCAACAGGGCCGCATCTCAGGAGCGCTTCTGGCCATCGCGTGTGGGCCGCTGTGAGGGCCCACCACACAGCTACGATCGCATGCCTTTCGGCTTGCCGAGCGTGGCGTCAGCCTATCAGCGCAACATGCGGCAAGTCCTGGCGGCTCAGGAGGCCAGGTTACACGCCGTCCTGGAGGAGATGGAGACGGTCTTCAGGGAACCTCCTGAACCTCCAGAGCCTCCCGAGGCTCAGGGTCCCGGTGGCTCATGAGGAGCCATTCCTTCAACGCGCGGCTTCAGCTGCACCAACTTTACTTCGTCTACAGAACCAGGTGACACCTTCCAAGTTCGTTTAAGCTGGGAGCGCCCCTCGGGCTGCATTATTCCCAGGCCACATGGGTCCGTCCCTGTGGCATGTATCCCTTTTGCTTAAGTCTTTAGCTTACCTTGCTGGGGGCGCCCCTCGGGCTGCATCGTCCCTGAGCCGCTCGGGCCAGACCCGGTGGCGTGTATATCTTCCTGCATTTATCCAAGTTGACCTGCTCTTCATGCATAACCTGCCAACGGCTATCGCCTGCTCGATCATCGCCTCCCCCGGGGCCTTCACACAGGCACGGCGCTGGTGCATGGGTCCGTCCCTGCCACGCCGACAAATCTGAGTGGTCGAGCTCTGGCTCGCGGCACGCGTTGCGCACGTCACCTTACCAGGCCCTCAGTGCCTTCACCTCACCCAGAGCAACTAACGGCAGGCTGGCAGCAGTAATGGCAGACCATGTTTCTTCTTGTGCCTGTCCACAGGAATCCCGTGGAAGGATAGCAGGCGGCACCGCGAGTCTCCTTTTCTCTTGTGCAATTCGCTTGCGCGTTAAAGGGGGGCTCCTGAGCATCGCGACTCAGGAGCTCTTACTGGCTCTCCAGCCCTCACCCCTTGGCCTTGACCACGGCATTGTGACCCGGCATACCAGCAGCGGCTGAGCTCGCTCGAGGGCCAGGACCTGAGGACGTAGAGCACTAAGGAGAGCATGAGGGGTGGGAAGCTCGTACGGGCCGACCTGTCTATGCCGCAAAAGTTGACGCGCAGCCCTGGCGCAGCGTCAGGAATCGCCGCGAAGTCAGCAAGATAAGTCTCGCCCTTGGATCGGCTAAGTATTTGAGCCTAATGGTCACTCACACCATGTCGCACCCCCGTTGCAGCCAAGCCATCTTCCTTTCTCGTCTTGCCACAGCTGCTTGAGCGCTAAGGGGGACCTCCTGAGCATCGCGCCTCGGGAGCTCTTACTGGACCCCGGGCCGCGCACCTCCTGGCCTTGACCACGGCACGCGACCTGGCATACCAGCGACGGCTGTAGCCGCCTTGGGACCGGGACCTGTCAGCGTAGAGCAACAAGCTATCGCAAGGAAAGAAAGGGGGGACCGAGCCTTAACGGGACATGCGTTCACCCAATTTTCATAACAAGGAAGATAAGCACAAAAGACATTACAAATCCTTACATGCCCCCACGGGGTGATTCATGATTTTTCGCATGAAACAAAAGCTGATACTAAGTGGAATCCTATCTACATCCCTCCGTGGCAGACGCCATCATCAATAGTGGGCCACGGGAGGCCGACGCCAACCCCATCCAGATCAGCGGCGGCGACGGCTGGACGCCGCAGCTCTGCCCCGGGCGCGGCGAGAGCTCGGGAGCACGTAGCTGTCCTCGCTCGTCTTCGGAGTCTCGTAAAGCTTAGGAGAGCTACTGGACTCCCAAGGGCTGCTGCTGCTGGAGTAGCTGCGGGCGGAGCGCGCGTCGGTCCGGCGCTCCTCCCCAGGGCAGCACTCCAGGCGGCGGCCCTCGGCGTCGAAGACCTTGAAGAAGAGCGTGGCGGCGCCGTCGTACTCAAAGTGAATCGCGAGGGCGCCCCTCGCACGACAGACCCACGCGATCTCGCCCCAGCCGCGAGTCATGAAGATCTTGCCGATGGGGACCGCTTCAATCTCTGCTCCGGTCGCCGGAGCGCTACAGTCGGCATGCTGCAGCCAGAGCTCGAGAGGCCCCCTCGGCGGCATCACGACGGAGAAGAACCGCGGGAAGCGGATCCAGGAGCTTGGAGGCATCAGCGCCCACAGCACCAACTCACGCGAGGAGTCCATGGCGTGGACCCCAGGGGCAATGGCACGTGTCGCCGTGGCGCAGCGGCCCCGGACGCGGCGCGGGCGGCGCTGCTCGGCGCTCCAACCTCCCGAGCCCTCGGCTCGGGCGTACAAGGGTAGCGGGTACCCCGGAGGAGGCCGCTCGCACCACGGCCTCATCACCACCTGCATCGCCGCTTCATCACGGCGATGGATCGACCTCTTCTTCGGTGGAAGTGGCCCCGGATCGTCACGGGGAGCTTTTCCTTTCTCTTCGGCGGAAAACCTTCTAATGGGCGCCATTGTTGTCAGCAGTGGAGCAAGGAGGACGAAGCAAGCAAGCGAGGAAGAGATGGGCAACGGGGGCTCCGCCCCCCTCCCCATTTATAGCAAGAGAAGGCCAACCGGCGTCTCCCACGATCGCAGGTAATGATGGTTTTCCTTGCATGTCGCAGGGACTTGTCAAGTCGTGCAGTTGCCGAGGCAACGTGGGTCCGTAAATTATGTCATAGCTTGCGCTTTAGTTCTACTGGTTAAGATATGTTCCTAGAGAAAATTTAGTTGAAAGTTGGTAGTAGCAATTATGCGGACTGGGTCCGTAAACTGAGGATTGTCCTCATTGCTGCACAGAAGGCTTATGTCCTTAATGCACCACTCGGTGTGCTGAACCTCAGCGTCGTCTGTAGATGTTACGAAACATCTGACATACACGTTTTGATGACTACGTGATAGTTCAGTGCGGTTTAGAATTGTGGCACCAAAGACGTTTTTGAAACGTCGCAGAACATGTGAGATGTTCCGAAGACTGAAATTGGGATTTCAGACTAGTGCCCACGTCAAGAGGTATGAGACCTCTGACAAGTTTCTTAAGCCTGCAAACTAAGGGAGAAAAGCTCAATCGTTGAGCATGTGCTCAGATTGTCTGAGTGCCACAATCGCTTGAATCGAGTGGGAGTTAATCTCCCAGATGAGATAGTGATAGTTCTCCATAGTCACTGCCACCAAGCTAGTAGAGCTTCGTGATGAACAATAACATATCAAGGATAGTTATGATGATCCTTGAGCTATTCGCGATGTTTGACACCGCGAGAGTAGAAATCAAGAAGGAGCATCAATTGTTGATGGTTAGTAAAACCACTAGTTTAAGAAGGGCAAGGGCAAAAGGGATACTTCATGAAACAGCAAGTCGTTTGCTGCTCTAGTGAAGAATCCCAAGGTTGAACCCAAACCCGAGACTAAGTGCTTCTGTAATGAGAGGAACGGTCACTGAAGCAGTACTACCCTAGATACTTGGTAGATGAGAAGGCAGGCAAGGTCGACAGAAGTATATTGGATATACGTTATATGAATGTGTACTTTACTAGTACTCCTAGCAGCACCAGGGTATTAGATACTGGTTCGGTTGCTAAGTGTTAGTAACTCGAAATAAAAGCTGCGGAATAAATGGAGACTAGCTAAAGGTGAGATGACGATATGTGTTGGAAGTGTTTCCAAGGTTGATGTGATCAAGCATCGCATGCTCCCTCTACCATCGAGATTTGGTGTTTGCGTTAAACATGATTGGATTATGTTTACCGCAAAACGGTTATTCATTTAAGGAGAATAATGGTTACTCTGTTTATTTGAATAATACCTTCAATGGTCTTGCACCTAAAATGAATCTCGATCGTAGTGATACACATGTTCATGCCAAAAAGATATAAGATAGTAATGTTAGTACCACATACTTGTGGCACTGCCACTTGAGTCATATTGGTGTAGAACGCATGAAGAAGCTCCATGTAGGTGGATCTTTGGACTCACTCATTTTTGAAAAGATTGAGACATGCGAACCATGTCTATTGGTATATATGCATGAAGAAACTCCATACAGATGGATCGTTTGGACTCACTTGATTATGAATCACTTGAGACATGCAAATCATACCACATGGGCAAAATGACTGAAAGTCCTCGTTTTCAGTGAGATGGAACAAGAGAGCAACTTATTGGAAGTAATACATTTTGATGTACACAGTCCAATGAGTGCTGAGGCATGCAGTGGACATCGTTATATTCTTACTTCACAGATGATTTGAGTAGATGCTGAGTGTATTTACTTGATGAAACACTAGTCTGAATTATTGAAAGGTTCAAGTAATTTCAGAGTGAAGTTGAAGATCGTCGTGACAAGAGGATAAAATGTCTGTGATATGATCATAGAGATGAGTATCTGAGATACGAGTTTGGCACACAATTGAGACATTGTGGAAAGTGTTTCACAATTAATACCGCCTGGAACACCATAGTGTGATGGTGTGTCCGAACATCATAACTGCACCCTATTGGATATGGTGCATACCATGATGTTTCTTGTCAAATTACCACTATCATTTATGGGTTAGGCATTAGAGACAACCGCATTCACTTTAAAAGGGGAACCACGCAATTCCGTTGAGACGACACCGTTTATAGAAACCTAAGTTGTCGTTTCTTAAAAGTTTGGGGCTGCGATGCTTATGTGAAAAAGTTTCAGGCTGATAAGCTCGAACCCAAAGCGGATAAATGCATCTTCATAGAATACCCAAAAACAGTTGGGTATACCTCCTATTTCAGATCTGGAAGCAAAAGTAATTGCTTCTAGAAACGAGTCCTTTCTCGAGGAAAAGTTTCTCTCGAAAGAATTGAGTGGGAGGATGGTGGAGACTTGATAAGGTTATTGAACCGTCGCTTCAACTAGTGTGTAGCAGGGCACAGGAAGTTGTTCCTGTGGCACCTACACCAATTGAAGTGGAAGCTTATGATAGTGATCATGAAACTTCGGATCAAGTCTACCGAACCTCGTAGGACGACGAGGATGCGCACTACTTCAGAGTAATGCGTGATCCTGTCTTGGAAGTCATGTTGCTAGACAACAATGAACCTACGAGCTATGGAGAAGCGATGGTGGGCCCATATTCCGACGAATGGCTCGAGGCCATGAAATCCGAGATAGAATCCATGTATCAGAACAAAGCATGGACTTTGGTGAACTTGCCCGATGATCGGCAAGCCATTGAGATAAATGGATCTTTAAGAAGAAGACGGACATGGACGGTAATGTTACCGTCTATAAAGCTCGACTTGTGGCAAAGAGTATTTTCACAAGTTCAAGGAGTTGACTATGATGAGTTTTTCTCATCCGTAGCGATGCTTAGGTCCGTCAGAATCATGTTAGCATTAGCTACATTTATGAAATCTGGCAGATGGATGTCAAAACAAGTTTCCTTACCAGTTTTCGTAAGGAAAGGTTGTATGTGATACAATCAGAAAGGTTTTGTCAATCCTAAGGATGCTAAAAGGTATGCTAGCTCCAGCGATCCTTCCATGGATTAGAGCAAGCATCTCGGAGTCAGAATATACGCTTTGATGGGGTGATCAAAGTTTTTGGGTTTATACAAAGTTTGTTAGAAACTTGTATTTACAATAAAGTGAGTGGGAGCGCTACAACATTTCTGATAAGTATATGTGAATGACATATTGTTGATCCGAAATGATGTAAAATTTCTGGAAAGCATAAAGGGTTGTTTGAAAGGAGTTTTTCAAAGGAAGACCTGGATAAAGCTGCTTACATATTGGGCATCAAGATCCATAGAGATAGATCAAGACGCCTGATGATACTTTCAAAAGACAGCACACCTTGACATGATTTTGAAAGAGTTCAAAATAGATCAGCAAAGAAGGAGTTCTTGGCTGTGTTACAAGGTGTGAGTATTGAGTGAGACTCAAGACCTGACCACAGCGGAAGATAGAGAAAGGACGAAGGTCGTCCCCTATGCTTTAGACATAGGCTCTATAGTATGCTATGCTGTGTACCGCACATGTAGTGTGCCTTGCCATGAGTTGGTCAAGAGGGTACAATGGTGATCCGGAAGAGGATCTCATGATAGCGGTCGAACTTATCCTTAGTACCTAGTGGATTAAGGAATTTTCTCGATTATGGAGGTGGAAAGGAGTTCGTCGTAAAGGGTTACGTTGATGCGAACTTTGACACTAATCCGGATGACTCTGAGTAGTAAACCGGATTCGTATAGTAGAGCAATTATTTGAAATGGCTCCAAATAGTGCGTGGTAGCATCCACAAGATGACATAGATATTCGTAAAGCACACGGTTCTGAAAGGTTCAGACCCGTTGACTAATAACCTCTCTCACAAGCATAACATGACCAAACCAGAACACATTGAGTGATAATCACATAGTGATGGGGACTAGATTGTTGACTCTAGTAAACTCTTTAGATGTTGGTCACATGGTGATGTGACCAGTGAGTGTTAATCACATGGTGATGTGAACTAGATTATTGACTCTAGTGCAAGTGGGAGACTGTTGGAAATATGCCCTAGAGGCAATAATAAATGGTTATTATTATATTTCTTTGTTCATGGTAATTGTCTATTATTTATGCTATAATTGTATTGTCCGGAAATCGTAATACATGTGTGAATACATAGACCACAACCTGTCCCTAGTAAGCCTCTAGTTGACTAGCTCGTTGATCAACAGATAGTCATGGTTTCCTGACTACGGACATTGGATGTCATTGATAACGGGATCACATCATTAGGAGAATGACGTGATGGACAAGACCCAATCCTAAGCATAGCATAAAAGATCGTGTAGTTTCGTTTGCTAGAGCTTTTCCAATGTCAAGTATCTTTTCCTTAGACCATGAGATCGTGCAACTCCCGGATACCGTAGGAGTGCTTTGGGTGTGCCAAACGTCACAACGTAACTGGGTGACTATAAAGGTGCACTACGGGTATCTCCAAAAGTGTCTGTTGGGTTGGCATGGATCAAGACTGGGATTTGTCACTCCGTGTGACGGAGAGGTATCTCTGGGCCCACTCGGTAATGCATCATCATAATGAGCTCAATGTGACTAAGGCGTTAGTCACGGGATCATGCATTGCGGTACGAGTAAAGAGACTTGCCGGTAACGAGATTGAACAAGGTATTGGGATACCGACGATCGAATCTCGGGCAAGTAACATATCGTTTGACAAAGGGAATTGCATACGGGATGAATCCTCGACATCGTGGTTCATCCGATGAGATCATCGTGGAACATGTGGGAGCCAACATGGGTATCCAGATCCCGCTGTTGGTTATTGACCGGAGAGGCGTCTCGGTCATGTCTGCATGTCTCCCGAACCCGTAGGGTCTACACACTTAAGGTTCGGTGACGCTAGGGTTGTAGAGATATATGTATGCGGAAACCCGAAAGTTGTTCGGAGTCCCGGATGAGATCCCGGACGTCACGAGAGGTTCCGGAATGGTCCGGAGGTGAAGAATTATATATAGGAAGTCAAGTTTCGGCCACCGGGAAAGTTTCGGGGGTTACCGGTATTGTACCGGGACCACCGGAAGGGTCCCGGGGTCCACCGGGTGGGGCCACCTACCCCGGAGGGCCCCGTGGGCTGAAAGTGGAAGGGAACCAGCCCTTAGTGGGCTGGGGCGCCCCCTTGGGCCTCCCCCCATGCGCCTAGGGTTGGGAACCCTAAGGGGGAGCTTCCCCTTGCCTTGGGGGGCAAGGCACCCCTTCCCCCCCACTTGGCCGCCGCCCCCCTTGGAGATCTGATCTCCCAAGGGATGGCGCCCCCCCAGGGGTCCTATAAATAGTGGGGGGGAGGGAGGGCAGCAAACAACAGCCTTGGGCGCCTCCCTCCTCCCCTGCAACACCTCTCTCTCTCTCGCAGAAGCTTGGCGAAGCCCTGCCGGAGACCCGCTACATCCACCACCACGCCGTCGTGCTGCTGGATCTCCATCAACCTCTCCTTCCCCCTTGCTGGATCAAGAAGGAGGAGACGTTGCTGCACCGTACGTGTGTTGAACGCGGAGGTGCCGTCCGTTCGGCACTCGGTCATCGGTGATTTGGATCACGGCGAGTACGACTCCGTCATCCATGTTCATTGGAACGCTTCCGCTCGCGATCTACAAGGGTATGTAGATGCACTCCTTTCCCCTCGTTGCTAGTAGACTCCATAGATGCATCTTGGTGAACGTAGAAATTTTTTTAAATTATGCTACGATTCCCAACAGGTATTACACCACAACGGTGGCCCGAACCAGTATAAACCTCGTGTCTTTCTGTGTTGCGAGTTCGTCGAGTTCGTCCGCGAGATCTTAGCGAGCTAGAGCCTAGATCGGTAGGAGGGAGAGACTTCGCGCGCACCCCAATGTTCGAACCTTAAGGGTTTGCCGGAACCCCACATCCGACAATTATATGTCATAATAGTAGCTCAACTCATAGAACTTTGCATGATCAAGTAACAAACTATTCACATGTTAAAGTATAGATCATAAACTTTCTTGAAAACTAAAAAACTATGTTCTCAGTCATCAAACAATTGCAATTCATCTTATTTTCAGGAAGAGTCTATGTCAGAGCTTTGATTCAGCAAACTTCACATACTCAACTATCATTTAGTCTTCCATGATTGCTACCACTCAAAGCATATTTTTAGAACAAATAGTATTCATCGAACACAAAGAAATATAGGGGCTTTAATGTTTCGCCTCCCAACCTTTTACCTCAAGGGTAATGTCAACAATAATAATTCATGCTCAAATATATTTGAATGGCCATATATGCTTAGATCTTTCCATCACATGATGCTTGCCAACTGAAGAGTAGGTTGGAATAAGAAGGAATACTACTGACTCTTGCATAAAAGTAAAAGATAGGCCCTTCGCAGAGGGAAGCAGGGATTTGCAGAGGTGCCAAAGCTCGAAGCAAAAACAGAGATAAAAATAATTTTGAGAGGTATGCTTTCATTGTCAACATAACGACCGAGAGTTCCCAATATCTTCCATACTAGATACATCATAGGCGGTTCCCACGCAGAAAGGTGAAGATTTTACTCCCCCTCCACCAACTATCACGCTCCACGGCTTGTCCGAAACAACGGGTGTCGTCTAACTTTCAACAATCCTGGGGGAGTTTTGTTTAAATTATTTGCGAATTTGTTTTTGATCTTTTGATCATAGGACTGGGCATCCCAGTTACATGCCATTTTCTCGTGAATGATGAGCGGAGTCCACTCATCGTGAGAATAACCCACCTAGCATGGAAGATACTGCTAGCCCCTAGTCGCTACATGAGCGATTCGGGCATACAAAACAGATTATTATTTGAAGGTTTAGAGTTTGGCACATGCAAATTTACTTGGAACGGCAGGTAAATACCGCATATAGGTAGATATGGTGGACACTCATGGCAGAAACTTGGTTCAAGGAATTTGGATGCACAAGCAGTATTCCTGCTTAGTACAGATATTTTGGCTAACAAAGGATTCTAAATAGCAAGCACCACATGTTAGAGGATCCATAACAATATAACTTCTATACAAATATACCCAAGCATAACTCATTATGTTGTCTTCCTTGTCCAACTTCAACTAATTTGCTCAGGTTTGAAAATAATTAATGGGGTTCACAATCATAGAAGATGTCCAAGATAGTATATTTATATGTGAAATCTCTCTTCCGTCAATATTCTTTCATGAATTGTTCAAGTGACCAATACAATGTTTGCTAACCTTCAATAAATTTACCACCTCTACTTATATCCGAAGTCATTACTCCCCATGGGAAAGGCATATGAAACATATATAATTTCAGATTTATGACATTCAAATCATTCAACCATTTACTCATAGGATATAAGTGAAGCACACGAGTAAATGACAAACTCTTCCAAAAAGATATGAGTGGAGATCAATGAGTAGTTAAATAATTGTGTAGCTATGTGAAGACTCTCTCTCATTTAAGAAATTCAGATCTTGGTATTTTATTCAAGCAGCAAGCAAAACAAAATAAAATGACATTTCAAGGATAGCACACATCATGTGAAGAAGCAAAAACTTAGGTTCAACCGATACTAACCGATAATTGTTGAAGAAGAAAGGTGGGATGCCTACCGGGGCATCCCCAAGCTTAGATGCTTGAGACTTATTGAAATATTATCTTGGGGGTGCCTTGGGCATCCCCAAGCTTGAACTTTTGCATCTCCTTAATTACTTCTATATCACGGTTTCCTAAATCTCGAAAGCTTCATCCACACCAAACTCAACAAGAACTCGTGAGATAAGTTAGTATAAACCAATGCAAAAACCTTATCATTCTATACTGTAGCAAATAACAAAAAATATTATTCAACATTGCATACTAAATTTCTCTGCATATTCAATACTCCTATCCTCAAATAGAATCATTAAACAAGCAAACATATGCAAACAATGCAAACATAACAGCAATCTGCCAAAACAGTACAGTCTGTAAAGAATGCAAGATTCATCATACTTCCCTAACTCCAAACATTATGAAAGAAAATTCCCACTGTAGTAAATTTATCAGAGCTTATTATGCAAAAGGTTTCAACATTTTATCACATTCTGACTTTTCTAGGGAATTTTTGCAACAGCGGTAAACTTTCAGTTTTGAAACAGCAACATGTATACTTGCAAAATAAGCATGGTAAAAGCTATCCTTGACATTTTTATTGAAAATAAAGATGCAAACATTATTCTAAATAACAGCAAGAAAATACTAACAAAATAAAATGACGCTCCAAGCAAAACACATATCATGTGGTGAATAAAAATATAGCTCCAAGTAAAGTTACCGATGAACGAAGACGAAAGAGGGGATGCCATCCGGGGCATCCCCAAGCTTAGGCTCTTGGTTGTCCTTGAATATTACCTTGGGGTACCTTGGGCATCCCCAAGCTTAGGCTCTTGCCACTCCTTATTCCATAGTCCATCGAATCTTTACCCAAAACTTGAAAACTTCACAACACAAAACTTAACAGAAAATCTCGTGAGCTCCGTTAGCAAAAGAAAACAAACAACCACTTTAAGGTACTGTAATGAACTCATTCTTTATTCATATTGGTGTTAAATATACTGTATTCCAACTTCTCTATGGTTTATAAACTATTTTACTAGCCATATACTCATAAAAATAAGCAATCAACACACGAAAAACGGGAATCTGTCAAAAACAGAACAGACTGTAGTAATCTGTAACTAACGCAAACTTCTGGAACTCAGAAAAATCTACCAAAATAGGAAGACCTAGAAAATTGTATTATTGATCTGCTGCATTTGGAATCAGTATTTTATCATGATCTGGTGATTTTAAACAATTTTTTTCGTGAACAGAAAGTTTCTGGAATTTTCAGCAAGATCGAACAACTATCATCCAAGAAGATCCTATAGGTTTAACTTGGCACAAACACTAATTAAAACATAAAACCACATCTAAACAGAAGCTAGATGGATTATTTATTCCTAAACAGAACCAAAAAGCAAGAAACTAAAATAAAATTGTGTTGCCTCCCAACAAGCGCTAACGTTTAACGCCCCTAGCTAGGCATGATGATTTCAATGATGCTCACATAAAAGATAAGAATTGAAACATAAAGAGAGAATCATGAAGAATATGACTAGCACATTTAAGCCTAACCCACTTCCTATGCATAGGGATTTTGTGAGCAAACAACTTATGGGAACAATAATCAACTAGCATAGGAAGGCAAAACAAGCATAACTTTAAAACTTTAAGCACATAGAGAGGAAACTTGATATTATTGCAATTCCTACAAGCATATATTCCTCCCTCATAATAATTTCAGTAGCATCATGAATGAATTCGACAATATAACCAGCACCTAGAGCATTCTTTTCATGATCTACAAGCATAGAATTTTTATTACTCTCCACATAAGCAAATTTCTTCTCATGAATAGTAGTGGGAGCAAACTCAACAAAATAACTATCATATGATTGAGAATTAAAATCAAGATGACAAGTTTCATGGTTATCATTATTCTTTAAAGCATACGTGTCATCACAATAACCATCATAGATAGGAGGCATGCTTTCATCATAAGAAATATTCTCATCAAAACTTGGGGGACTAAACATATCATCTTCATCAAACATAGCATCCCCAAGCTTGTGGCTTTGCATATCATTAGCATCATGGACATTCATAGAATTCATACTAACAACATTGCAATCTTGCTCATCATACAAAGATTTAGTGCCAAACATTCTATATATTTCTTCTTCTAGCACTTGAGCACAATTTTCCTTCCCATCATTTTCACGAAAGATATTAAAAAGATGAAGCATATGAGGCACCCTTAATTCCATTTTTTGTAGTTTTCTTTTATAAATTAAACTAGTGATAAAACAAGAAATAAAAAGATTCAATTGCAAGATCTAAAGATATACCTTCAAGCACTCACCTCCCCGGCAACGGCGCCAGAAACTGCTTGATGTCTACTACACAACCTTCTTCTTGTAGACATTGTTGGGCCTCCAAGTGCAGAGGTTTGTAGGACAGTAGAAAATTTCCCTCAAGTGGATGACCCAAGGTTTATCAATCCGTGGGAGGCGTAGGTTGAAGATGGTCTCTCTCAAACAACCCTGCAACCAAATAACAAAGAGTCTCTTGTGTCCCCAACACACCCAATACAATGGTAAATTGTATAGGTGCACTAGTTCGGCGAAGAGATGGTGATACAAGTGCAATATGGATGGTAGATATAGGTTTTTGTAATCTGAAAATATAAAAACAGAAAGGTAACTAATGATAAAAGTGAGCACAAACGGTATTGCAATGCTAGGAAACAAGGCCTAGGGTTCATACTTTCACTAGTGCAAGTTCTCTCAACAATAATAACATAGTTGGATCACATAACTATCCCTCAACATGCAACAAAGAGTCACTCCAAAGTAACTAATAGTGGAGAACAAAACGAAGAGATTATGGTAGGGTACGAAACCACCTCGAAGTTATTCATTCGGATCGATCTATTCAAGAGTTCATACTAGAATAACACCTTAAGACACATATCAACCAAAACCCTAATGTCACCTAGATACTCCAATGTCACCTCAAGTATCCGTGGGTATGATTATACGATATGCATCACACAATCTCAAATTCATCTATTCAACCAACACAAAGAACTTCAAAGAGCGCCCCAAAGTTTCTACCGGAGAGTCAAGACGAAAACGTGTGCCAACCCCTATGCATAGGTTCATGGGCGGAACCGGCAAGTTGATCACCAAAACATACATCAAGTGGATCAATAGAATACCCCATTGTCACCACGGGTATCCCACGCAAGACATACATCAAGTGTTCTCAAATCCTTAAAGACTCAATCCGATAAGATAACTCAAAAGGGGAAACTCAATCCATTACAAGAGAGTAGAGGGGGAGAAACATCATAAGATCCAACTACAATAGCAAAGCTCGCGATACATCAAGATCGTATCACCTCAAGAACACGAGAGAGAGAGAGAGAGAGATCAAACACATTGCTACTGGTACATACCCTCAGCCCCGAGGGTGAACTACTCCCTCCACGTCGTGGAGATCGCCGGGATGATGAAGATGGCCACCGGTGAGGGATCCCCCCTCCGGCAGGGTGCCGGAACATGGTCCCGATTGGTTTTTGGTGGCTACAGAGGCTTGCCGCGGCGGAACTCCCGATTTCTTCTGTTCCCCGAAGGTTTTAGGGTATATGGGAATATATACGCGAAAGAAGTCAGTAAGGATGCCACGAGGGGCCCACGAGGGTGGAGGGCGCGCCCCCGTGCCTCATGCTCCCCTCGTTGATCCCTTGGCGTGCACTCCAAGTCTCCCGTATTGCTTTCTTTCCAAAAATAACTTTCCCGAAGGTTTCATTCCGTTTGGACTCCGTTTGATATTCCTTTTCTACGAAACACTGAAAAAGGGAAAAAACAGAAACTGGCACTGGGCTCTGGGTTAATAAGTTAGTCCCAAAATAATATAAAAGTGCATAGTAAAGGCCATTAAACATCCAAGATGGATAATATAATAGCATGAATACTTCATAAATTATAGATACATTGGAGACGTATCAGCATGCTATCATGGAGCGGCATCAACATGCGGTGGTACAAATTTTGTCCCATTTGGGGCAGGTTTGGGTATGATTCTCACAAACCGGAGCTTCTCACAACAAGCATGATCGTTTTCGGTAGGGAACGTCCCACCTTGGGGGACGAAACGATATCCATTGCCTCTTATTGCTTTCAAGTTTTTTTCTCGTGTCAACGTAGAACAAAAGGAGTGTTGTGTGAATTTTTGTGATTTTTCGGGGTTCGTTTGGACATTTTTACGCATTAACTGAGTTTTCAATGCATTTATGTGCATAATTCAAATTTGAACTACATGCGCATGCTCCAGTGCATATAAATTCGTTGAAAAATCAAATCTTTGTCGTTCGGTGCATGCTTAGGTTCCATGCAAGAAATGGGAATGAATTTCAAACACCAGGGCACCTTTGATATCCGGCAAAACAGTGAGATGCCTGGTTTTTAAATTCTAGTAAATCCAAAACTCGTCTGTAATTCATGAAAGTTGGCATGCTATCATGGAGCCGCATCAACATGCCGTGGTACAAATTTTGTCCCATTTGGGGCAGGTTTGGGTATGCTTCTCACAAACCGAAGCTTCTCACAACAAGCATGATGGTTTTCGGTAGGGAACGTCCCACCTTGGGGGAGGAAACGATATCCATTGCCTCTTATTGCTTTCAAGTTTTTTTCTCGTGTCAACGTAGAACAAAAGGAGTGTTGTGTGAATTTTTGTGATTTTTCGGGGTTCGTTTGGACATTTTAAGCATTAACTGAGTTTTCAATGCATTTATGTGCATAATTCAAATTTGAACTACATGCGCATGCTCCAGTGCATATAAATTCGTTGAAAAATCAAATCTTTGTCGTTGGGTGCATGCTTAGGTCCCATGCAAGAAATGGGAATGAATTTCAAACACCAGGGCACCTTTGATATCCGGCAAAACAATGAGATGCCTGGTTTTTAAATTCTAGTAAATCCAAAACTCGTCTAAAATTCATGAAAATTGGCATGCTATCATGGAGCCGCATCAACATGTTGTGGTACAAATTTTGTCCCATTTGGGGCAGGTTTGGGTATGCTTCTCACAACAAGCATGATGGTTTTCGGTAGGGAACGTCCCACCTTTGGGGACGAAACGATATCCATTGCCTCTTATTGCTTTCAAGTTTTTTTCTCGTGTCAACATAGAACAACGGGAGTGTTGTGTGAATTTTTGTGATTTTTCGGGGTTCATTTGGACATTTTTATGCATTAAGTGAGTTTTCAATGCATTTATGTGCATAATTCAAATCTGAACTACATGCGCATGCTCCAGTGCATGTAAATTCATTGAAAAATCAAATCTTTGTCGTTGGGTGCATGCTTAGGTCCCATGCAAGAAATGGGAATGAATTTAAAACACCAGGGCACCTTTGATATCCGGCAAAATAGTGAGATGCCTGGTTTTTAAATTCTAGTAAATCCAAAACTCGTCTGAAATTCATGAAACTTGGCATGCTACCATGGAGCGGCATCAACATGCCGTGGTAAAATTTTGTCCCATTTGGGGCAGGTTTGGGTATGCTTCTCACAACAAGCATGATGGCTTTCGGTAGGGAACGTCCCACCTTTGGGGACGAAACGATATCCATTGCCTCTTATTGCTTTCAAGTTTTTTTTTCTCGTATCAACATAGAACAACAGGAGTGTTGTGTGAATTTTTGTGATTTTTTGGGTTCGTTTGGACATTTCTATGCATTAACTGAGTTTTCAATGCATTTATGTGCATAATTCAAATTTGAACTACATGCGCATGCTCCAGTGCATATAAATTCGTTGAAAAATCAAATCTATGTCATTGGGTGCATGCTTAGGTCCCATGCAAGAAATGGGAATGAATTTCAAACACCATGGCACCATTGATTGCCGGCAAAACAGTGAGATGCCTGGTTTTTAAATTCTAGTAAATCCAAAACTCGTCTGAAATTCATGAAACTTGGCATGCTATCATGGAGCGGCATCAACATGCCGTGGTACAAATTTTGTCCCATTTGGGGCAGGTTTGGGTATATGCTTCTCACAGACCGGAGCTTCTCACAACAAGCATGATGGTTTTCGGTAGGGAATGTCCCACCTTTGGGGACGAAACGATATCCATTGCCTCTTAATGCCTTTCAAGTTTTTTTCTCGTGCCAACATAGAACAACAGGAGTGTTGTGTGAATTTTTGTGATTTTTCGGGGTTTGTTTGGACATTGTTATGCATTAACTGAGTTTTCAATGCATTTATGTGCATAATTAAATTTGAACTACATGCGCATGCTCCAGTGACTATAAATTGGTTGAAAAATCAAATTTGTGTCCTTATGTGCATGCTTAGGTCCTATGCAAGAAATGAGAATGAATTTTAAACACAAGGGCACTGTTGATTGCCGGCAAAACATTTAGATGCCTGGTTTTTGAATTCTAGTAAATCCAAAACTCGTCCGGTGCGCAGGTTCACCGGGAAGCATGCGAGATGTTCAATGTAGGATCTGTGCATCTCTTCAACGCAAACGGTTCAGTGAAGCAGTAAAGCGGCATAAAATAAACCAAAAATTATACGTGCTGCCACACGCCCCGTGTGTCATGCGAGTAGGCGTGAGTGGACGGGACGCATGCGAGCAGTCCGCCGCACAGGCATACCAAGAGGCATGCGTCCAAGTGTGTGTATCGACGGGGAGGCGTCCGAGTAGCTGTGTGAAATGATGGTAGGAATGGCAGACGTCCGCCGCGCAGGCTCACCGGGAGGCGAGACAACTTTTGACCGCAACCTGCCTCGCTCCCACTGGTCATTGTCCTGTTCAATCTGTATTTCGTCTAAACCTGATGAGCAATTAATGCTCGTGCTTTTGTATTGTTTGTTAGCTGGAGTTAGATATTGTTGCCCTATTCAACTCGGCTTTGACCCATATTTTCTTTCATACTGGGCCAATGCCTTGCCATTTCTTTAATTAAGACATAAATATTATAAGCATTCACAACATAGGCAAAGAACATCACTCTCGCAGGATCCTTGAGATCTTCATTACAGAACCACGAGTTTTTAGTGCCCACTAGCACACACAAACTTATTTTCAGCTTGCACACCAAGGGCTGTAATTCTTAATAAGAAAAGCTGCATGGTAGTCACATAGTTGGATTTATCATTTGGGTCCCACGAGGAAAAGGCCTATCCAGGGCGGTGCCGAATCGACAGTAAACATTGAGAAACCTGGTTTTAAAATTACTGTAAATCCAAAACTCGCCTCAAAATCATGAAACTTGGCATGGTGTTATGTCATAGCACCAAAATGTCGTGGTAAAAAATTAGTCCAATTTGGGTCAAGTTTTGGTACAATCTTCTTACAAACCGGAGCCATTCTAATTATTGTGGTAATTTCTAGCTTATTTCTCTTTTTATTGGTTAACCCATCAAATAATTTTTATATATAATAGATGTGTGTGCCCGTCCAGCGCACACACCTTGATCTATCTAACTATTTCAGTTGTTGTGGCTAATCGCAAATAGTTCATCCATGTAAAGTGTATGCCATCAATCGCAGACACTTTGATCTAGCTGACCGGTTTCTGTTCTGTTGCCTAATTGCGAATAGTTAATCCTTATGAAGTGTATGCCCTCAATCACACACACCTTGATCTGGCTGACCGTTTCTTTTGTGTTGCCTAATCACAAACAGTTCATCCGAGTGAACCGTATGCTCCATATCACACACGCCTTCCTCAGGCTGCCCACTTCTTTTGTTCCGCCTCATCGCAAATAGTTCATTGGACTGAACCGTATGCCCTGGATCGCACACACAACTAAAATCTGAACCGTGTTTGATGGCTCCGCCATCGCAAATGTTTTGCACCTTTTTTGATGGTTCTTTTACACCACCGTTTGCGATTATTGCATCGCACACAGTTTCGTCGAAGGGTCTCTGATCATAGTGTCGCGTTAGCAGCATCCTGCAGTAGTGTATATACCCTAACTCTTACAAAGATTCCCTCCGGTTTGTCCGAAGTGGGACTTTCCATCTATAAGTCCGGAAACTCGCTAGAGAGAAAGTGGTGACGGTGAAGCCGGTCACATCCCAGAGTGGGATCTTGGGGTATAAAACTTTTTCTTCACGTGTGTCCCTTGCTTATGATTGTGCCATAACCATGGAGAATCTTCATCATTTAACAGGATGCTTGGGTCAGTCTTCACTGTGAAGGGAGGAATTTCATCAAACATTTCATGATCTTCTGACATGTCTGTCTTGTCCTCCACTCCCACGATGTTTCTTTTCCCTGAAAGAACTATGTGGCGCTTTGGATCATCATATAATGTATTCGCTTCCTTATCTTTTCTTTTTCTCGGTTTGGTAGACATGTCCTTCACATAGAAAACCGGCGCCACATCATTAGCTAGGGCGAATTGTTCATCTATGTACCCAAAATTGTTGAGATCCACTGTTGTCATTTCGTACTGCGCATCTACCTTTACCCCGCTTCCTGTCAGATTGACCCATTTGCACCGAAACAAAGGGACCTTAAAAGAAGGTCCATAGTCAAGTTCCCATATCTCCTCTATGTAACCATAATATGTGTCCTTTTTCCTATTGTTGTTTGTTGCATTCAAAGCGAACACCACTGTTTTGGTTGGTGCTCTTTTTATCTTGGGCGATCGTGTAAAATGTATTCCCATCTATCTCGTACCCTTCGAAAGTCAATATAGTTGATGATGGTGACTTGGCCAACAAGTACAACTCATCTCCAACAGTGGTGTTATTCATGAGATGTGTTTGCAACCAACCGCCGAAGTCGCCATGTGTGTACATTTAATCCAGGGGTCAGACTGCTCCGGGTTCTTGGAGCATACAATATCCATGTGTTCCTCGATATACAGATCCACCAAGTTGGAATTTTGTAGAACTGTGTAGTGTGCTTGAGTGAAAGAATGCCCGTCCATACTTATTACTGAATTATTTGCTAGCGTGCCTTTTCCACTCAGTCTCCCCTCATGCCACGATTGAGGAACACCAATCGTCTTAAGGTCAGGAATAAAGTCAACACAAAACTTAATAACCTCCTCTGTTTCATGGCCCTTGGCGATGCTTCGTTCTGGCCTAGCACGGTGATACGTCTCCAACGTATCTACATTTTTTATTGTTCCATGCTATTATATTATCATTCTTGGATGTTTTATAATCATTTATAGTCCTTTTATATCATTTTTTGGTAGTAACCTATTGACATAGTGCCAAGTGCCAGTTGCTGTTTTTTGCATGTTTTTTACATCGCAGGAAATCAATACCAAACGGAGTCCAAACACAGCGAAACTTTTTGTGGATTTTTTTTGACCAGAAGACATCCAGTGGGCCAAAGAAGCACTTGGGGGTGCTGCACCCTGGTGGGTTGTGCCCACCTCGATTGCCTCCCGAACTTCCTCTTTACTCTATAAATACCCCAATATTCCAGAAACCCTAGGGGAGTCGACAAAAATCAATTCCAGCCGCCGCAAGTTCCAAAACCACCAGATCCAATCTAGACACCATCACGGAGGGGTTCATTATCCATTGGGGCCTCTCTGATGATGCGTGAGTAGTTCTTTGTAGACCTACGGGTCCGTAGTTAGTAGCTAGATGGCTTCATCTCTCTCTTTTGATTCTCAATACAATGGTCGCTTGGAGATCCATATGATGTAACTCTTTTTGCGGTGTGTTTGTTGGGATCCGATGAAATTTGAGTTTATGATCAGATCTATCTTTTTATCCTTGAAAGTTATTTGAGTCTTCTTTGATCTCTTATATGCATGATTGCTTATAGCCTCATATTTCTTTTCTGATATTTGGGTTTTGTTTGGCCAACTTGATCTATTTATCTTGCAATGGGAAGAGGTGATTTGTGATGGGTTTGATCATATGGTGCTTGATCCCATTGACAGAAGGGGAACCGACATGTATGTATATCGTTTCTATTAAGGATAACAAGATGGGGTCTATTTCTACATAAATAGATCTTGTCTACATCATGTCATCGTTCTTATTGCATTACTCCGTTTCTCCATGAACTTAATACACTAGATGCATGTTGGATAGGGGTCGATGTGTGGATTAATAGTAGCAGATGCAGGCAGGAGTCGGTCTACTAATCTTGGACATGATGCCTATATAATGATCATTTCCAGGATATCGTCATGATTATTTCAAGTTTGATCAATTTCCCAACAGTAATTCGTTTACCCACCGTTTGCTATTTTTCTCGACTAATTGACTAATCTGTCTAGCCACTAGTGAAATCTACGGCCCCCGGGTCTCTTCCTTATTATATTTTCCTTTGAGATCTATTTTATTTGATTTTATTTTCAGATCTATTAAACCAAAAATACAAAAATAACTTGCTGCAATTTATTTTCTCTCACGTTCCGGCGAGATCTATCTATCAAATTATTACAACTTTCTCACGTCCATTTGCCAATTTCTGGCGTCATTGCCCGAAAGGGATTGACAACCCCTTTAACACGTCGGGTTGTGCGTATTTGTTATTCGTGTGCAGGTGTCGTTCACGTAGTGTTGCGTGATTCTCCTACTGGTTTGATAACCTTGGTCTCATCACTGAGGGAAATACCTAACATCGTTGTGCTGCATCATCCCTTCCTCTTTGGGGAAATACCGACGTAGTCTAGCAGACATCACACGGCTATGAACATATTTCTTTAAGACTCCCATGAACCTCTCAAAGGGGAACATATTGTGTAGAAATACAGGACCCAGAATGGTAATCTCTTCGACTAGGCGAACTAGGACGTGCGTCATAATATTGAAGAAGGATGGTGGGAACACCAACTCGAAACTGACAAGGCATTGGACCAAATCATGTTGTAACCTTGGTAGGATTTATGGATCGATTACCTTATGAGAAATTGCATTGAGGAATGCACATAGCTTCACAATGGCTAATCGAACATTTTCCGGTAGAAGCCCCATCAATGCAACTGGAAGTAATTGCTTCATAATCACGTAGCAGTCATGAGACTTTAGGTTTTGGAATTTTTTCTCTGCCATATTTATTATTCCCTTTATATTCGATGAGAAGCTAGACGGGACCTTCATAATGCTCAGGCATTCAAAAAGGATTTCCTTCTCTTCTTTGGTAAGAGCGTAGCTGGCAGGACCTTGATACTGCTTTGGATGCATGTCATCTTTTTTGTTCATACGTTGCTGGTCCTCCCGTGCCTCTGGTGTATCTTTTGTCTTCCCATACACGCCCAAGAAGCCTAGCAGGTTCACACAAAGATTCTTCGTCACGTGCATCACGTTGATTGCAGAGCAGACCTCTAGGACTCTCCAATAGGGTAGCTCCCAAAATATAGATTTCTTCTTCCACATGGGTGTGTGTCCGTTAGCGTCATTCGGAACAGATTGTCCGCCAGGACCCTTTCCAGAGATTACTTTTAACTCCTTGACCATATCAAGTATATGTTCACCAGTACGGTGGTCAGGCTTCTTTTGATGATCTGTGTCACCTTTGAAATGCTTGCCTTTCTTTCTTAAGAGATGCCTGATTAGAAAAAATCGATGATGTCCCAGGTACACATTCTTCTTACATTTATCCACTTTCAGTCTCATCTAAACAGTGCGTGCATGCATTGTATCCCTACGTTTGTTTGTCCTAAAAGGTTACTAAGAGCATACCAATCATTGATGGTTACAAACAACAACGCTCGTAGCTTAAATTCCTCCTGTTTGTGCTCATCCCAGACACGTACACCTTTTATATCCCACAACTGTAAAAGTTCTTCAACTAATGGCCTTAGGTACACATTAATGTCGTTGTCGGGTTGCTTAGGGCCTTGATTGAGCACTGGCATCATAATGAACTTCCGCTTCATGCACAACCAAGGAGGAAGGTTATGGATACATAGAGTCACAAGATAGGTGTTCTGACTGCTGCTCTGCTCCCCAAAAGGATTAATGCCATATGTACTTATACCAAACCATAAGTTCCTCGCGTCATCTGCAAACTCCGACCAATTTCTCTCGATTCTTCTCCACTACAACCCATTAGCGGGTACTCTCAACATCCCATCTTTCTTACGGTCTTCTTTGTGCCATGGCAACAACTTGGCATGCTCTTTGTTTTGGAACAAATGTTTCAACCGTGGTATTATAGGATCATAACACATCACCTTAGCAGGAACACTCTTCCTGGGGTGCTCGCCCTCAACATCACCAGGGTCATCGCGACTGATCTTATAGTGCAATGCACCGCATACCGGGCATGCACTCAAACTCTCGTACTCCTCATCGCGGTAGAGGATGCAGTCATTAGGGCATGCATATATTTTCAGCAACTTTTCAAATCCCTTGTCAGATACACCATTCTCTGCCTTCCATTGCAGCAATTCTAGTGTGGTACCCAGCTTTTTCTTGTCATCTTCGCAATTTGGTTACAACAATTTTTTGTGATCCTCTAACATGCGCTGCAACTTCAACTTCTCCTTTTCACTTTCGCAGTTTCTCTTTCATCAGCAATGGCCCGACCAAGATCATCAGTGGGCTCATCTGATGCCTCTTCTTCAGCTTCCCCCATTGTAGTACCATCATATTCAGGGAACCTAGGATAGTTGTCATAATCCTCTTCTTCTTCATTGTCTTCCATTATAACCCCCTTTCTCTGTGCTTTGTCCAACAGTTATAGCCAGACATGAAACCGGACTGAAGCAGGTGGCTGTGAAGGATTTTTGAGGTAGAGTAATTCTTATCATTCTTACAGACACCACATGGGCAACACATAAAACCATTCCGTTTTTTGCCTCAGCCACACGTAGAAAACTATGCACGCCATTAATGAACTGGGGAGAGCATCGGTCATCGTACATCCATTGCCGGCTCATCTTCATTACACAACATCGGAGTAACCAAATTAATACAAGTTCATACATAAAGTTCGTACATACTTCTCATAAAACAACATACAACTATCTAGCTAAAGCATTTAAATGCAACAACAAATGCGGTCAAAATCGCAACTAAGGTAATAATTGATCCAACAGCATAATGATACCAGGCCTCTTTATTAACGGCATATTGTCTAATCCTTCTAATCTTCAAGCACATTGCATCCATCTTGATCTTGTGATCATCGATGACATCGGCAACATACAACTCTAATTTCATCTTCTCTTCTTCAATTCTTTTCAATTTTTCTTTCAAACAATCGTTTTCTTTTTCAACTAAATTTAACTTCTCGACAAGAGGTTCAGTTGCAATTTCCGGTTCACATACCTCCTAGATAAAAATATCTATGTCAACTTGATGGGCATAATTGTCATAAACACGAAATGGAACAAATAGTTAAAAAGATAATATACCACATCCGAGTCATAAACTGGATGAGGGCCGACGGGGACAGATATCAAAACCATGGCACTATATATAACAAACAATCATACAAGTAAGAAAATTATACAAGTAATTATCTAAATCATACAAATAAGATTTTTTTTGTTTTACAAAAAGGATAAGAACAAGAGGCTCACCAAGGTGGTGCCAGCGACGAGACGGCGCGAACGATCGACGGCGCTGAGGACGGGGACGGGAAGGCACTAAGTAAACCACACTTACACATATGCAAACTAAGAAGTTAATTTGAGCTCAAATTGCATATAAATCAAATAAACTCCCACATAATTCTTCCCAAACTAAAACCCACAAATCACTATACTTATAGAGCATGAAATGAGCTAAACTAGCAATGAGAGATGAAAGGGTGAAGTTGCTAACCTTTTAGAACCCTTGGATAGATGGGGTGCCTCAAATCTTGATAAATCTTGGCAAAAATGGAGTACGAACTCGAGCTAGGGGAAGGAAACATAGAGGAGAAAAAGAAGAAAGCCTGGACTCGGGCTACATGAAACATTTATAGATAGGGATATCTTTAGTCCCGGTTGATGATACCAACCGGGACTAAAGGTCCATCAAACCAACCGGGACTAAAGGTGCTCGCAGGGGTGATACCAACCGGGACTAAAGGTGCTCACAGGGGCCCAGCCTGCCGCCACCCCTTTAGTCCCGATTGGTATCACCAACCGGGACTAGAGGTCCCATTTGAACCGGGACTAGAGGTGGCCATGCCACCGTCCGCTCCTAGCTGTTGGAACCGGGACTAATGATCACATTAGTCCCGGGCCCAAACCTGGTCGGGACTAATGCTCCGGATCAAAGGTAGGTTTTCCACTAGTGGCTAGACAGATTAGTCAATGGAATCTGCAATGCATCCAGCGTATTCCCTCTCTGGGACAAAGCAAAGGATCCCTCGAAGTAGGTGTCAATCTCATCGACAACCTAATCATGGCCGAATCACCAAGCCATTCGAATGCAGCACGGCGACTAAATTCCTCCTCCTTCTATGGGCTCGTGCAACGTTAAAAGTATTGCGTGTTCGCATTACCATCCTTTAACCAGAGCATCCGAGACCTTTGTCGCACGATTGATCGCTCAAGCGAGCATAAGCCAAGCAGTTTTCACTTGAGGAGCTTCCTGAGATTGATTTCGTCTGCCAATAGGGGCCATGAGTCACCCGCTACATCCAACCTTAAGACTGGCTCTAGTGCGATGGTAATATGGAGTTTAATGTTACCAATCCAGTGAGCACTACACTTAATTAGGGCCTTGGCAAGGGCTCAAAGTTTCGCATCCAGAGACTTGTAGGGGTTTTACAAAGCTAGTGAGTTCCATGTGGCCGCCACTGTATCATGGAAACCCTCAACCTTAGTCCAAAAGCTCTCAAATCAGAACCATTTCCCCACAAGTAGATCTGCGCTAAGGTACAGAAGTAGCGGGCAATGGTCTGAGACCGCAGATGACATTGCTGAGAGAAAGCAAGAAGGGAATGCTTCCTCCCAATCCGTGGTGCAGAACACGTGATCGATCCTTTCCAAAGTGGCAAGCTCACGCTCATTCGGCCAGGTATAGCGCCAATCATTAAGGTAAATCTCTCACAACTCTAGGGAGTTTAGAGTTCTCCGAAACCTAGCCATCATCCTCCTGTTGATTGAGTCATTGTTCTTGTCCTCGGGGTTGACAATTAGGTTAAAGTCACCCACAATTGACCATGGCCCCGCATCCCGATCCTGGACATCCTTAAGCTCCTAGTGGAAAGCTTTAACATTTGTGGCGTCGCCTTGGGGGCCATAAACTCCAGTGATCCACCACAGTGCCACCCCTTGTTGTTGCATCGATACTTTAAGAGTATTATCTGTGGTATGAGGATTGGATAAGCAAAATACCGCGGCATCCCAAGCCAAAATGGTGCCACCACAAGTCTCGATGGCAGGTAGGTAAAAGAAATTCTCAAATCTATTCCCAAGGCAGTTAACCACAATTTGCCGAGTGACTACTTCCATCTTAGACTCCTGGAAGAAGGCGATACCTGCCACTGATGCAACCATGATTTGATACATCGCATTCCGCCATGCTGGGGAATTTAACCCACAGACATTCCACACCAGTATTTTGAGAGGCTGTTGTGACATGATGCAAGACCTACAAGACCGCAAACCACCATAGGCGATAACACTATGCTCTGGACCGGCAAACCGTGCCGGCGATAGGTGACGCGACTGCATCGAGGCCACCCATCCATCTAACCAAGCTCCCCGCCGAACATGGGGAAAGGGGGAGAAGTAGGAGCGGACGCATCCGGACCGGCAAACCATGCCGGCAACAGGTGGCGCGACCGCATCGAGGCCACCTATCCCTCCCACCAAGATCCCCCGCGAGCACCCCCATGTCGCCCCACCATGGTAGCTGACACACATCTCCGTGAGGCCATCGGCAACCGCGTGCCCGTCGGCGAGGGAGACCAAATCAACCCGGAGCCGCCGCCATGGAAGCTCACCGGATATGCCTCCTCGCGCCGCCCGCCGACGTCCGAGCGCCAGACCAGGAAGGTTCCGACGCGGATTCGACCGACACGCCCCACCAGCCACCACCACAGCGCCGCCACCCCCACCAGCCCGGAGCCAGGGCAGGGGCGGCCGCCCGCAGATCCTTGTCGCCCGCGACCCGCACCACCGCAGCGCCAAGCCAGGAGCCGGCCTAGGCCACTGGAGCCCGCCACCGATGCCCTACCTAGTGGCGACCGGCGGCACGCCAGATCCGCCCGCCACCAAGACTGCCCCACCAGCCGCTCGCCGCCCCCGCCGCTCAACGCACCGGCACGCCCTCCGACGCTCAGCCCGTCGCGCCACCGGCACGCGCAGCGTCAACACCACGCCGCCACGCCGCAGCGCCGCTTCGCCCTGGGACAGCGTGGCACCCCGATCCAGCCGCGTCGGCCCCCGCCAAGGCCGCTGGAAGGGGGAACGAGGAGGCCTCGCCGCCGCCGGCGGCGGCCAGGCTTCGCCTCTGCGCGCCCTTTGGCGGCGGCGAGGGAGGAGGAAGGGGCGGGGAAAAGAGTTGACGGCGGCGCGGTAGGGTTCCTCCCGTCGCCTCGCGAGGGAGCGGGCGGGAGGGTGGTAGACCTTTTGTGTCTTCTTGTCGTTTTCACAGCCCCTCACGCGGAATGTTTTGCAACCTCTCTGAACGGTTGCAGCAAAAACCGTGGAAGGAACATGTGGGACGTTCCAAGGGAAACATGGCACAACGAGGATCTTCAGATCCGGAGAGATCCAACGAGCCCCGCGCGACCGGCACAACACTCGGCCGGTTGGAAACGTTTCATTTTCTGAAACGGTCTTGTTTACGTACCGCTCCATGGTCGGAGCAATTGTTTTGTTTCACTGCACCGCACCTGTTTTCATTTGTTTTTGCAACAGCGACGTGTGTTTTGTTTTCCGAAGTTGGCAGCACCATCAGAGAATCAGAGGTAGAGAGCGAGACGGCGAGGCAACCCGGCCGGGCTCGGGAAATAAATGGGAGCGTGCAGCAGGCTCGTTGGCGGCGTGGCAGGCCCTCTCTGTCGCCTCCTTCCCCTATCTTAACTCACTCCCTTCCTTCCCTTTCCTCCATCACTCTCCTCTCCCCCAAAAAGCTGCCTCCGTCCGTCCCCGTCCTCCCCACCCCCACCACCACCGTACGCGCAGACAAGCCAAAAATTTAACCCACCGCGCGCGGTTACACACGAGCCAGCTACCACTAGACGCAGCAGGCAGCAGGCAGCAGCTCGATCAAGCTGCCGCGCCGAGACATCGGAGAAGAGCAGGCGCATGGGTGCTGCCAAGGAGTAGTTAAGGCGCAGAATTTTCACGCATGCCGCGGGGACTCGGGCGTAGAGAGTAGAAGCCGGGCGAGACAGCCGCGATCTATGGATCTGGGCGCATGGCGGGATTCCCTCTAGGCGGAGGAGGCCACCACAGCCGCGGCGGACGCGACGACGACGGCAGCCACCCTCCCGGCATCAACCCCTCCTCGTCTTCCTCCGCGGCCGCCTTCCTCTACGCCACCACCCCATCGCGCGGCGGGTTCCAGCTATGGCAGGGGCAGCCGCAGCCGCAGCACGAGCAGCAGCAGCACCCGTTCTACGGCGGCGCCTCCTCCAGCATCATCCGCTTCGCCGATGACCCGGCCGCCTCCGGGTCTTCCTCGCGGGGCGGAGGGAGAGGGTCTGGCGCAGGCGCTGGCGCGGGCACAATCAGCTGCCAGGACTGCGGCAACCAGGCCAAGAAGGACTGCCCCCACATGCGCTGCCGCACCTGCTGCAAGAGCCGCGGCTTCGACTGCGCCACCCACGTCAAGTCCACGTGGGTCCCTGCCGCCCGCCGCCGCGAGCGACATCACCAGCAGCCGCAGGGGCAGGCCTCCGCCGAGCCGTTCAAGCGCCCTCGCGAAGGCGGCCAGCCCTCCGCCACCACTCCTACCACTACTTCTTCAGGTACTCTCTCTTATAGTCTATCTAATCTAGTGCACTGCACCCACACCACACCACACCAGCTAGCTATTTCTCTTTCCTTTTTGTACAGCTCAGCTCAAAAGAGCGAGAGATCATGAGCTTGATGGAATCCAGTGTGTTGAATGGTTGATGATTTAGGGGAGCACCAGCAGCAGATGATGGCGGCCGACAGGTTCCCGCGGGAGGTGAGCTCAGAGGCAGTGTTCCGCTGTGTGCGGCTGGGCCCGGTCGACGAAGCCGAGGCCGAGGTGGCGTACCAGACCACCGTCAGCATCGGTGGCCACGTCTTCAAGGGCATCCTGCACGACGTAGGCCCAGACACCTCCATCACCGGCGGGACCCGCACCGCCCACCACGCCGCCGAAGGTTCCTCCCCGAGCACGGCAGCTGCTGGCGGCGCCGAAGGAGGCAGCGGATCTACGGGTGCCGCCGCAGTGTCGTCATCGGCTGTGGTGATGGACCCGTATCCCACGCCCGGCCCGTACGGTGCTTACGGCGGCGCGCCATTCTTCCACGGCCACCACCCGAGGTGATCATAGGCAAGGTCACCTCATCGCGCGCTTTAGACGCCATGCCTTGGTTCGCTTTACCGTTAACTCTGAAATTCTTAGATGCTGCTGCTGCGATCGATCGACATGATGACTTCGATTGATCCTGTTGATGCATACATAAATTGATGCGCTGGTTTTCTTTAGTTCATCAGGTCAGGTCAGCTAATAAAGGGGAACTAGCTAGGGAACAATCAATGATTAAAAATTGAAATCTGACAGTTGATTAGTTTGGCTGCCTGCTTTGCCTTGATAGAGAATGGTTTGATTGATACTCTCTCTCTCTCTCTCTCTCTCTCTCTCTCTCGCGCGCGCGCGCGCGCTCTCTCTCTCTCTCTCATGCTGGTTTGCATCAATGGTGGCGATGATGCCGTTCCCTGGCCGTAGCTTACTACAGTTTTGGATGCATTTGCCTTTGCTCTTAATACTACTACTAGGCCTACTAGGTAGCTTCTAAACCTGTGTCTAGCTCTTCCATAAGGTGTCACGCCTTTGCTTTATCTTTGCTCTTCAAAAGCTGAGCCCTAGCACCCTAGCTATAGGCTCTAGCTTGTACAACTAATTACTTTGCTCTTCATTTGGTCTGAACTCTGAATAATTGCTATACTCTTGCTATGCTAGAGAGAGAAAGAGAGAGACAGAGATATAGAGGGATTTTTTTAGGGGGCAGAACGGAGAGGATTTAATGTTGAGATATGTCTTCCAGTCATCATATGCTCCAGGATCAAATGATGAGATGATTAGGAGACAAATAGTTGTGCTCTCCTCTCTTCATAGGTTCGTGTTTTGATTGTTTCTAACTCTGAGCTATAATACCATCGGTGTCACATTGCATAGTAATCTATTCTCTTCATTCGAACGCTGTGTTTATTTCCAACACTCTTATTATGATTTTCTCAAATTATATCTAGATTTTGTTCTTGAATTGGTTTAGCATCAGGTATCGTATATTACCATTCCCAGCTCATTGTTCTGCACGTACCTCATTTATATGTTGCATGCCCACGCCTCCCCTTGCTCCTCCAATTACCCTCAGTGGTAAACATACCAACAGAATAATCTAATTAATCTTGATACAGTTTTGATAAGACAAAAGGTAAATGCTTACACAGAGTTATCTTGCTTGAGTCGCCTCTTCTGTTAGTTAACTACAAATATTTCTATGTCGTACCGGTTTCATGTTTAGCATTCTTTACCATCTTCGAAGATGGTCATTCTGCATTTGTTTGCCTTTGAGCATAGACTGTCCTTATAGAGAAGCAGCTTCTATTTTGGAACTTGGACGAGGGAAAACCTTTGTTAACTTCTGCCTTTCGACATAACTGTGCAACACATAACTGTGTCACGTACTAACATAATTGCACCTCATTTATTTAGTACGACACAGCATTTAGGGGAACTCAGAAGCTTAGTACTCCCTCCAAAAGCCGAAATAATGAGTGCACTTATTTTCAGTTTTGCACTCTAGTAATGGTATATTGCTTAATTTCAAACAGTAGGCCTAAATCTGCTATGTGCATGTATTGCCAGCTATATTATATTTTTTCGCTTGACTAAGTTCTCCTCTAAATTTTAAAAATAGTGTATATATTTGTATATTTTAAGGTGTTTTATACAGGGGTTATTGCTGTAGCATCTGCCCGCAAACCATTGATTTAAATTTCTGTAAAAGTTCCTGTTCTATGTTTACTTTGTTTAAACTTGTCCTGAATGTGATGATCCTCTATTCCCAAATAGTTCCAACTCACTACATTTTTTTCTAGCCATGCAGCTATGCCACATCAAAAAGACTTGCATATTAGGGATAAGTTACATCTTTTGAATTAATCTATCCATGCAACCATGCCACATTAGCAAGTCATGCATGTGGATCAAAACTTACCACATTGTTATAATTTTTAATTTTTGTGTGTTATAATGGACGGTATATATATGTGTTTCACGCGTGGAGCATATCTATGCAGTTCATGTTTCACATTTTTGTTGGAAAATGGCATTTCAATAACTTCAGTCCAAAAGTTTTTCTCTTTTTATACACCATTTTGTTACACACTTCATATGATTTATTGTTTTTAAATATAAATCATGAACACTCCTACATTTGCTTGTGCCTTAGTTATATATCACCAATTTATACATTTCCAGTAACAGGTTTCCCCGCAACAATGTGTGTGGTATGATCTTGTTTTCTAACTGGTCATTTTGCACAAATGAAATTTACGTATTGCCTGCTTTCTGCAATTATTTTAGATGAAACATTGATTGTCTGTCAGTTGCTGGTTGTTTCAGAAGTTTCCTCAAGATAATTAAATACTTTTAGCAGCCCCTTCATTTTCAACCTAACAGCATTTCGCTTGTTATCCTTATGTTGGAAGTTCAATTTCAAATTCATGGGATGTGGTTTCTTGCCCATAGGACTTTCCCTAGAGTAGCATTGTTCATATTTTTATCCAGTATACAAAGATGTCTTGCGAAATAAAGATATCATTGCTGGTTTTGCATTTCTACTTTTTCTTGACTTAAAATAATAGAGGATGGAATGGTTACAAAGTAAATTAGTAGTTTAGTGAAATTAAGTTTATACCGGATCATTTAAGTCTTGTTCTTTGTTATTGGGATAGGTAACTTGCTTTTATACCGGCATCGTTTGCTTGTTGATTTTACTTCAAATAAACTCGTCAAATGGCTACCAATTTTTACAAAAATTCAAATCAATGTAGCATTTGATTTACCAATAAAGCATTTAGTTTTATGCTTCGACGGTTTGGCAGCATATAAGCTTAATTAACTCACCCATTAATTAACTGTTCTGCGCAAAAAAACATGTTTTTGCAGATTCCATTAATTACTCCATAACATGGTAGTAATGCCGAGTGTGGGGCACATGAAAATTGATTCTGCCTTTTTTGTTTGCTTCTTCATTTCACATGGAGATAATTCTGCTTGGATGGGAGCTAGACAAGACGCCTGACCTAAGGCAGATCTAGAATATCAAGGGTACTGTACTACCTAACCCTTTTGGTACTGTTATGTCGATCGTCAACTTTACCGAACTTGAGAGAAAAGAAAGAAGAATAGAAAGTTCGGAATATTGCCAACACCTGATATATATTCACTTGCTACCACTGCCCGTTCAAAATGTGTCAATCTCTCGGTAGCCATATGTAGCTTGAAATTATCAGCTGCTAGCAAAACCAGAATAAAGCTTGCACATGAGCTTCAGACACTCTATTTTAATTAGCTTGAATTTCTTTGTTGGAGCTGGGCAAAAGGCTAATTAATGGTATTTCATATGGTGCCATTTCCATTGAGAATGTTCTATCGAGCAATCTTCTAGAACGCAGGAACTCAACAGGAAATACATGAACTGTCGCAGGAAGAATTATGTTCAAAAATAAGTGGCGTGGTTTTAGCTCAAATTAACTAACATCACAGCACTTATTTTGAAACCGAGGGAGCACCATAGTTCCTGCGTTTGTTACAAAGGAAACGTGCTATTGATCCATCCTTTTCCATACATAAACCTGGCGGGAGCCGGACCACTATCGTCGTCGGCCGGTGCCGGTGCATATATGTATATTGTATTGGTCACGCAACAGCTAGCAAAGATGCATGGATGATCTGGATCAGCCTAATCTCTTTGACATGTGTTCCTTTCAATCAAAAGGCATGGGAGAGGGAATAATCACTGACTTTCGGACTCCTACGAGAGAAGTGTCATGCGTACGTTTCTGATTCTGCCTCATGCATTCCCCTGCCGTGCGTACGCACCCAAGTCAATGCTGCAAAGATCGATATTGCTCCTGTTAATTTATGCCCTTGTTCTTGTTTTTTAATTTTTACGGTCTGTTCATCATTAATTGCACACAGCCAAAATAGGAGCGATGGTAAGACCTACAATGTCAGTTAGTTATATACTAGTCTTTCCGTCTCATAATATAAGAGCGTTTTTTACACTACTCTCCTGTTAAAAACACTCTTATATTATAAGACGCAGATAGTAGTACATTATTGGCAAATTAATACCAACATTCCCTTTGCACCGTATCTGAATATGGGCTCGTGATATATAATAAGTATAACCGAACAAAAGCGATTTCAGATTTTTGTTCGCACTGGTTATTATTTTTCTCCCGCAAGATTCCACAGGGCCACAAGGCACAAGCCACAATTAACCTAGTATACACTTTTATCTAAAATATTGTACCAACAGATTTCCTACGTATACAATACACGGAGAAAGCATGCACTACTTTGCGGATGTGCTTAAGCATCTAGCATTATAGCTGCCGAATCACCCTTACGTACATTTGTAAACGGTAATGCACTAGCTTTCGATCTGTGAGTGCAACCAAAGTCCTGGTCGTGAATCGTATCAACATGAAAGCTTTTGTGTTAATAAACTGTTAAATGGCGCCGTACCCGTACGTAGTGATCAGATTTTTTGCCTGAAGAAATTCCACATGTATTAAAGGACCAGCTACCCGCAAAAACAGGACAAATCAAATAAGGTGCATTTTCCCACAAAAAAGTACTCTACCTAGCTAGGGCGGTTGGTTCAGGGGCCTACCAATAAGAGCCCCCATATAGTGCTGTTTAAAATAAATAAAAATACAATATTACTACTAGGTTTTTTTTAGAAGGAGGATTGCATACAACCATATTATTAAAAAGTGATAACGAAATACAAAGTCTGAAACCAATTCAGCTCGCAAACGGAGCAAAGGAAAACAAAATGTCTGGAAAAAATAAACCCACAACCGGCATAAGAATAGGATGAGATGACTAAACACCTATCTTATTAATAGATCGGCATCCAAACCGGTTGAAGATAACCCGCGGCTACCATCTTTCAACGGTTGCACCCAGTAACTAAAGGCTCTCTGAAGTCCGTAGGAATGAGTAACGACCACGTATAGCTCTGACGATGACCTACAAGAAATTCAAAATATTTTGTTTGTTAAAGATCTTATTATTCCTATAGTTTCATATAGTCCACAATAAAGCACATATTTCTATCCGAATACGTGCCGTAATAGCTGAGTCTACTCCAGTTAACCACGTCCTAAATAACGTTCCAATGCTATCTAGAGGAGTAATATTGAAGGCTATATGGATGGTACGCCAAAGCAACTTCGTGCGAGGGTACTCAATGAAAATGTGTTGTATCGTTTCATCTCGATCGCAAAAAACAACAACGTGTACTTCCTACCCATCTTCGCCTAAGCAAGTTGTCTTTGGTAAGGATCACTTGCTTGTGGACAAACCACATAAAAATTTTAATTCACAAGGGAATCTTAATCTTCCAAATACGAAACGATCTTGGGATTGGACTAGAGTTGTTTAGATCCATGTATAAAGATTTGACCGTAAACACCCCGCTTCCATTTAACTTCCACTGGAAAGAATTAGACTGGTCAGAGAGTTGAACATCCATCAATTTTCGCACAAGGTGAAGCCAGGAATTCCAACGTTCCCCAACTAAGGACCTCCTGAACTGGATATTTTTTATAGAGTACGCCAATGACGTACCTTAGCTTTATAGAAAAAAGAAAAATATTTACAAGAGATTACAGACAGCAAGCATCACCTAGGGCGTGCCTACACTCGAAACTCTCCCTAACCTTCCTCAACTAAGGACCTCCTGAACTGGATATTTAACGGGACCGTTTGTAACATGTCCGTTGTCTCTATCAATTTACAACTATATTGAGTAGACACTGTGCAAGTTTACGCGTCGACATGATGTATTCAGTACATCAGTACATAAAGTGCAAGATGCATACGTAGTAGCTACCACCAAGCCGGAGCCTCCTTAATTTTTACCCATAATTTGGCCCTAGTCGCTTACCCCATACAAGGATGAAACAAGCGAGCCCGGCAGCGATGCGACGGGTGCGAAAGCGCGCCACGAGTCACTGTTCAATCCCTTTACCTCCCATCAAACAGTGGCTAGGAGAGGACGCCGGCCGGCCGGAGCCGGTAAAGATGGCGCCACCAGTGGTTTACATGAACACGGCCATGTATATATATTCTCCCGGCCGGGGAGAGAGACGGTAGAATTAACAGTGCACACATATCGTCGCCATGATTCATCGCACATGACAGAATGACAGGCTCAAAAGCGCATGCACGCAGCAGCAGTGTACCGTAATGTCATCGGCGATCTTTATCGCCGCCGCTACAGTGTATCTCGCCTCTACTACTACAACCTTTTCTCTCAGGCCCTCCTTTCTCCTATGATGAGAGAGAGAAAGATGGGGGAGATCTCGAGGTAGAGGGAGGCGAGTGGCGACGGAGTGCAATATTGCAGCGTAGCTGGAGATCTACGGCACGTAGGGCTCTTCATGAGGAATCCTTAGGGTGGGGAGAAGGCGATGCCGGCATGGTCCCGACAAGTACTCCTACTACGTCTAGTGAGTTGGTGCCAAGGCCTAAGGATTCACGTGCCCCATACGTCAAAAACCCTGCGGAATCGCCAGGGTTTGCAGGGGCGTTTAGTGCCGTTTATTTCAAGGTAGTATTGATTCATCCATCGGTCGACCAATCTCCTGTTCAGGTCACTGGGAGGTGGATCAAATCATCGAGTTCATTGGTGTAATTACCATCTGTGCCAATGGAGGTAGTTCATTGGTGTTACCATCTGTGCCGATGGAGGTAGTACTGCTGCAGCACGCAGTAACTCGATCCACATGGCCCGGCAAGTGCATACAGGCTTCTGGGTGATCCAGTCCAGTCGTAATTAAGCTAGTAGAGTACCTACTTTTTGGCTGAAACCACGCTCTGCGAATTAGTAGTAGTATTATTACTCTGGTGTACCTGGTACTTGCGCAAAGATGATGAACTAATTGTGCAGATTAGTTAAAGGGGGAGTAGCATATAGTACGTCTTAAGCATCAATGCTCCTTTAGGGGTTCAAATATAATAGGACCCATTTTCTTTAGTTGGAAAGGGAGAGGTCAGCTTCCAGGCGGTACTGAGTTTGTTTGGATGCAGTAATGTGCATGCTCGTGAAGACGTACAGGAAAATCGTGGGGTTCCTTCTATTTGTATGCAATTACATTCAAATTGTTAGAGATACGACACTCAATTGAACATGATGAATAACGAAATCAAACACATGAGATACGGGATTTTAACGTGAAAAGCCCCTCCAACATGAAAGGAAAAAAGAAAAACCACGAGCTTTAGACAACAAATCTTCGCTATATCACGGGAAATTACAAATCAACTTATCCCGTGCGGCGGCTTACAAAGGATATATATAACAGAAGTTAGCCTTTGTCTTTATAATTGAATTTGGATAACAACATAACACAAATTGTCCTTACTTTACTTTGACGGTTCCCAAGTAGTACAACACAAGCACACATACATATAAACACCACCACACATACTTAGGTAGTGGCCACAGAAGACTGGAGTTTGGTAAAAAATGTTAAAAGGACCCTGCATAGTATAAAAATTCACCATAAGTACAAATCATCCTAACAATAATGGAATTACGCCATGGCCCTTGGACCATGGGATGACCACTACCGCCACTAGAACGACTTGCGCATGCATCGATGTCACCGCTCACTTACCCGAGCCGGCCTGACCTTGTCGATGCTACTCAAGAAGTTTTCGTGCACGTGCTCCTAAGGACTACTGTCTCAGAGCAGCTGCAATCGTCGTCATTGAACCCTTAAATTGGTTTGAAGTGCCTAATACCACGTGTCATCATCATGAACACCTGGCGAGCAAATATAACCACCTCACCCCAAGAAAACAATAGGAATCCACGCAGGTGCTTCATTGACTCCATCTTGACAGACGAACATGGGAAGAATCAGAGCTCAAAAAACTAGGTTGAAGATGAAGCAACGCTATCCACCACAGTGCGACCTTTGTGAGGAGTGTAAAAGTTTCTAACCTAAACTGCTAGCCATACCATGGCACCAAGACTCTATTGAATTATATACGGGACTATGGGCTTTAGCCCCGTATAAATAATATTAAAGGCCCATGTCGGATATCATGACATGGAAGTGAGAAGTTTAGTCCCACTTCGTGAGTGGAGGAGAGTTGAGACCTCGTTACAAGGGCTTCTATTTCCCATGGTATTGGAGCTTGAGAAAGGGAGTAGTTCTCAGGCACTCCTCTTGGCACGCCACATCTCGTGCGCCAGTCGTGTTTCATGAACTAGCTCAGACCTATGTCATGCGTGCACTTTATTTTTGTCGGTCAGGAATGGGTAATTATTTATCTATTAATGATGATAAGACGTGGCTCATGAGATAAAACACTTCGTTAAGAAGATCGTCAGGAATGCATAATTATTTATCTATAATGATGATGAGACGTGGCTCATGAGATAAAACGCTTTGTTAAGAAGCTCGAACTCCTTAAGTGTGAGTTACTCGACAAGTTTTTCGTGGGATGCATAATTGCTAACTCTCTTCTTTTTGGCGGAGCTTCGCTACTATTCTTAGTAGAGGATGTCACCGGTCATCTGAGTGTTGAAGAAAATTCTAGAGCAAAGGACTCACATGTTATGGTGGCCGATGGACCTTCTAGCGCCAATATGGTGCAGAAGAACTTGCACATGTTCAAGTGAAAGAACTCGGTCCAGCTGAATACTAACTTTAAGAAGAAGGTGTTGGAATTATGTCCTAGGGGCAATAGTAATTGTATTATTATATTTCCATGTTCGTAATTAAGTTTATATTTCCGTGCTATGATTGATGGTTCTGAAATATGAGATTATGAGGAAAACTCAACTGCATGTGTGGAAAGATAAATACCAATGTGATCCCTAGTCATGCCTCTAAGACTAGCCCATGTATTGATGATGATCTTGTTTTCATGATCATGCACATTCTTAGGATGCTATCGATCATGAGAACACCTTGCTATCAGAGTGGTGTTGTATACACCCAACTTATGAATTACCGCGAGATCACATTGTTATTATGTTATCGGTATTTTCCGATAAAGTGTTAGCATTTACTTAGTTCCTTAACCCAAGAGAATATCGTATGCCAACATATTGCATTGTTACTTTGGGGTTATTGAACGTCACTCCGTAACTGGTGATACTTAAATTAACTTACCGGTATACCAAAAACGTATGACTGGCATCGACATTTCAAGACTGGGATTTTCTCCTCTAACGATAGAGAGATATTAATTGGGCCCACTCGGTATATGGTATCATCATCATCTAGCCAAGCACATGTGATTGATACCGAAATATGGATACGAGTAAAGAAAACAAAACCGGTAGCGAGGGTAACCGATATCGTGATCGAAGTGTTGATCACAAGGATACCGATAATATCTCACCTCGGGTTTTGTAACTATCGTAAAGTAAAGAGAATGGTATTTGGGAACAAAATACTCACTTGAGAACTTCGCGAATATGCAGGAGTTAAGAAGGGTGTCCAGATTCTGCTGTTAATTATTGACCGAAAAGTGTAACGGGTCATGTCTGCTTATTTTTTAACCTGTAGGGTCACATGCTTAACGTCTAGTAATTATTATGAGAACAAAAGTTCAAAGAATGGGCACCAAAAGAGTTTTGGATGGATCCGAAAGTGTTTTGGAAGGTCCCGGAAGCATTTCGGGAATTCCGAAAACATATAACATGTCCAAAATTATTTCAGGTCTACACAAGGAAAGTTTCGGATGGTTCTGAAATTTTTGAAAAACTCCGGAATATTATTTGGGATAAAAGTCCCTATTGGCTTCCCCAAGTAGGAGAAAAGGGACCCAAAAGGGGAGCTAATGGTGTCCCGAATAAGGGGTGCTAACCAAGTCGGCTCCCAGTGGACATGGGTCGGATCGAGGACCCCCAAAACAACCAACCCGTGGGCCATATTCGTCAGGTCCCTAGATGAATCGAGATGGAATCTTCCAAAGACATGGCGCATACCCCAAGGCATGATGCAATCTTTGGCATGTTTATCTTAGGATGTAACTGACCTATGTGTAACCCTAGGTACTCCGGGTGTCTATATTAGCCGAGGGTTCTAGATCAACCTATACTCTTGACCCCACTCATCAGTCCAATCAAAGTAACATGTAGGGTCTTACCTCTTTGAGAGAGCCCGAACCTGGGTAAACATCGGTGTCCCCTTGTGTCATGTTACCATCTAGCCAAGGCTACCAGATCAGGAGCCCCTACCCGAGATCTGCCGGATTCGACTCCATCATTGGCGGCCCATACAGGTCCCTGATATGTCTCCAACGTATCTATAATTTTTATTGTTCTGTGCTATTATATTATCAATATTGGATGTTTTATATGCATTATTATGCTATTTTATATCATTTTTGGGGACTAAACTATTAACCTAGTGCCTAGTGCCAGTTGCTGTTTTTCCTTGTTTTTGTCTTTACAGAAAATCAATTCCAAACGAAGTCCAAACGGAATGAAACTTTTTGATGATTTTTCTTCGACCACAAGACACCCTCGAGCTTCAGGAGGAGGCTAGAAGAGTCATGGGATGGCCACAAGCTCAGGGGGCACGCCCGGGGGGGGGGGGGGCAAGCTTGTGCCCCCCCCCCCCCCCCCCGTGGCACTTCCAACCCTAAATTTTCTACTATAAATACCCAAATATTCCCCGTAGATCAGAGGGCACACCAAAAATACTTTTCCACCGCCGCAAGTTTTTGTCTTTGTGAGATCCCATCTGGGGACCTTTTCTGGTACTCCGCCGGAGGGGGATTCGATCACGGAGAGCTCCTACGTCAACATTCCTGCCCTTATGATGATGTGTGAGTAGTTTACCACAGACCTACAGTCCATAGCTAGTAGCTAGATGGCTTCTACTCTCTCTTTGATCTTCAATACAATGTTCTCCTCGATGTTGCCATTAAGGATAAAAATATGGGGTTTGTTCATATTGATTGGATCTATCCCTCTACATCATGTCATCTTGCTTAAGGCGTTACTTCGTTCTTGTTAAGTTAATACACTAGATGCATGCTGGATAGCGGTCGATGTGTGGAGTAATCACTACTGCAGGATGCTGCTAACGCGACACTACAACCAGAGACCCTTTGAGAAACTGTGTGTGATGCCATAATCGCAAACGGTGCTGTATGAAAACCGTCAGAAATGTATAAAACATATGCGATGACGGATGCATCAAACACGGTGCAGGTTTTAGTTGCGTGTGCGATGAAGGGCATACGGTTCAGTTCAATTAACTGTTTGCGATGAGGAGGAACAAAAGAAACGGGCAGCTAGATGAAGGCGTGTGCGATACACAGCATACGGTTCACTTGGATGAACTGTTTGTGATTAGGCAACACAAAAGAAACGGGCAACCAGATGAAGGTGTGTGTGATATACAGCATACGGTTCACTCGGATGAACTGTTTGTGATTAGGCAACACAGAAGAAATGGTCAGCCGGATCAAGGTGTGTGGGATATACGGCATGCGGTTCACTCGGATGAACTGTTTGCGTTGACACAAGAGTACAGAAACGGTTCAACTTAACAAGACGTGTGTGTTGTGCGATGGGATTGCATGCGGTTCCCTCGGCCCTTGTCGTTAGTGTGTGACCTCTCTGGCAACCGTTCGCTCCCTAGGCGCCTCTTCGTGTACCGTGGCAACCGTCCACCGACTCTTCACCTTTCCCTCTCGATTTGGAACTGCTGGCGCACGCTAGCTCTTCCTCCCTCCTCCATTTGCCTTCACCCTTCCTTCTGCCATTGTTTGTCCATGGAGGGAACAAGCCGGAAACGACCCCGTTATTCTTGCCCCGATCTGAATGATGACGCGGTGGAGGAACTCGTTGATCGGTGCGACATCATCACCTCGGCTAGCATGGCAGGTTCATTCAAGACCATTCGCGACTCAACTAATAACATCATTACAAGGAACCCAAGGGTTCATGAGCGGTTTGATCTCCCCTATCTTCTTCGCCGTGACCCTGCTGACTAGCGCGGGGGCGAGGGAAGCCTCGCCTTATGTAAGTTGATGCCGCTTGATAATGATATGTATGATGTTAAGATGCCATCGCTTGAGGGCAAGGCTTGGGCAGGTGCAAATGGAGATTGGGTTGTTTATATTGGGTACAACTGCGAGTGGGAACTTGTGAATGTGTACACTCATCACCGGGTTCCACTTCGAAAAATCTCAGACGACTGCCCAGAGGTTGAGTACACCGGCATTCTACGTGAGTTCAAATACGATCATGCTGACTGTCGTCTACGGAAGATAGCAATTTGTCGAGTTCCCAACCGCTCTTGGGGTTATAGGAATGCTTATGTTGTCGCTATCTTCGACAAGCTTGTTACCGTCCTTCTTGGTTCGACTCGATGGATATTGCTGAAAAATTAGTTTCTATACACGGATGAGTACTGTGATGCAATTCAATACGAGGGTCTTGTGTTTGCTGCCACCACTCGTGGCACTGTTTTTGCATGGAATCCTCATGATTTCGGTACATTTGTCTTCCACCGTAATTATAATTGTTTCATCCACATGCATGCGGGTTAGCTAGTTTCCCTTTACTAATTAACCTTCTTGTGTTTCCAAGGTCCTGTGAACATTCCACCACCTATACTTGAAAATTTTATTCACGAGCATGAGGACAAGCAGGAACCATATACTCAGTGGCGCCTGGCAACTTATTCCGATGGATCACCTCTTCTTGTCTGTATACGGGGCACTGCTGATGTTACTAAGGAAGCAGGTGTTGTCTCGTATGGTCGCACTCTCCGGACCTATTCCAACATCCGTTGCAGGGTATTCGGGATGGATACTGGTGTACTAGCGCCAACACCTTCTCCCTGGTTCAGTATTGAAAGTCTTGGAGGAAACTCGCTCTTCCTTGGACAAAACTATCCAATGATGGTGGAAGGCGATCCAGCTGCTGTTGACACAACGTTACTACCATTTATGAGAAGCAACTGTATCTATACCTCGGACATTACTATGCTTCCCTACCGTCCCAATATGGGTATTGAAATAGGCCGCTTCAGCCTGGATGATCAGTCCTGCGTTGGTCTCGAGATTGACAGTAGCTGGCCCTTCCCAGAGAATCACTTCTGGTTCAAAGCAAGCATTTCCAACGCCGACGAGTGGTTGAGCTGAAGTTCATTTCATCGCTTTGTTATTTGTTGTGTGAGAAAAACTTTACTAGAATGTTTTGTTGGAAATGATCTATAATCCAACGTGTATCCTCGTTGTTGTTGTGGGTTGATGACTTGTTGTATGTAATCAATGGTACATTTGCATATGCGTCCATGAACTCACGCCTGCTAGTGGTGTCCATATGAACAGTGCTAGTGATTTTAGTTGCAAAAATTAGATAGTGCTAGTGATTTGGAGCTGCATATTTTGACAAATCGCAGTGTTACAAGGTTGACAAATGGCAATGTTACCAGATAAAAAATGTCAATCTTTCCAGTTTGAGAAATGGCAACATACCCAAAATGATAGATATGCAAATCTTACCCAATTGTTTGTACGTGGTTGCACACGGGTCATGCAAAACAACCGTTTGCGTTGAAGGGAAGCAGAAATCCTACTCGGCACATTTTCCCTTGGCTTCCTGGGGAAGCTGTCGGTTTGCATACGGGTGTTCTAACTAAAACGTTTGCGATGAGTGTTTTATATTTAAAAACCGTTGACATTTTTTTCAAAAGAAATTCGTTTGATAAGTCTGTACATTAAGAGAGAAAATCACAAGTTCGTTCAAACCATATCTTTCATTCTGTCACACTGCGAATTTATATCCATATGATCGAGAATTCGAGATACAGTATTAAACCCCAAAAAAACTATTTCCGGCGGCGGCGGAGGCAGCATGCCGCACCGTCGTTGTCGTTGTCGTCCTCCGGGACGCCGTTGTTGAAGTCTTCAAGGCAGCACTAAATGTTCTTCACTTGTAAATCAAACATCATGTCGTCGCGTGATTGACGGGCGGGGCGCGGGAGGACGGCAACTGGCGCCGCTGAGAGGTAGCGGTCGACGACAGCGTCCCATGCCGCTGAGGGGGGGGGGCACGGGCACGGGCATAGGCACGGGCGCGGCGGGCGCAGCCAAACGCACGGGGATCGGCACCGCGGTGGGTGGAGGGGCGCGCACGGGCGCGGCGGATGCAGCCAAACGCACGGGGGCCGGCGGCACGGTGGGTGGAGGGGCGCGCACGGGCACAGGCACGGGCGCTGGCGCTGGCATGTACATGAGCTCGCGCGGGTCCGCGGAGACCTCGCTAACGCCCGCGGCTTCTAGCTCTGCGATAGTGCTCGGCAACCAGCCCGTCAATGCTACGGGGATGGTCACTGGCACGGGCGCGTGGATGGGAGCTGGGACAGGAGCGGTGGCAGCAACCCCCGCGGCCAACTCGTTTTGGGCCATGTCCATGAGGCCCCATTCCTCCTTATTTTCTATCTCCTCCGGCTCAGAGTCGACTTCACCAAACTAGAAGACTAGTGGCAGATGATCATTTTGCGCCATGGTGGTGGAGGTCTGCGGGGGGGGGGGGGGGGGGGATTGGGAGGCGAGCAGTAAGGCCGCCCGTATTAAACAGCGGCTCGGGTGCCATTAATGGAGAGGAAGGCGGGCGGCCATGGAAGTCAAAGGGCTCGCTTTCCAGTGAGCCCGCGCAGCATAAAGCTCGCACGCTTCCGGTGAGCCTGCGCATTGGAGGATAGCTTACACGCCTCTCGGTCAGCCTGTGCACCGGACTGCGCTCGCACGCCTCCCGTTCAGTCAAGGTCACGCAGATGTCCGCACGGCACCTCCTACAGCCATTAAAACCAAGACACGTGGCGTCACGTGAATGGTTAACAAAACGCACACGTTTTGAATTATACAAACGTTTGAGATATTAAGTGGCAGCTATTTTTTCAAAATGCCTTTGTTGGCTGTCATTATTCGAGTGCGCCTTCTCTCAAATGGACACGAAAAATACCACATCATGTCGGGCGCCATTCCATGATACCATGCCAAGTTTCATGAATTTCTGACGAGTTTTGGATTTACTAGAATTTAAAAACAAGGCATCTCAATGTTTTGTCGGCAATCAACGGTGCCCTGGTGTTTGAAATTCATTCCCATTTATTGCATGGGACCTAAGCATGCACCCAAGGACACAGATTAGTTTTTTCAACCAATTTATATGCACTTGAGCATGTGCATGTAGTTCAAATTTGAATTATGCACATAAATGCATTGAAAACTCAGTTGATGCATAAAAATGTCCAAAAGAACCCCGAAAAATCACAAAAATTGACACAACACTCCTGTTGTTCAATGTTGACACGAGAAATTTTTTGGAAGTAATAAGAGGCAGTGGATATCGTTTCGTCCCCAAAGATGGGACGTTCCCTACCGAAACCATGATGCTTGTTGTGAGAAGCTCTGGTTTGTGAGAAGCATATACCCAAACCTGCCCCAAACGGGACAAAAATTTTACCACGGCATGTTGATGCCGCTCCATGAAAGCATGCCAAGTTTCATGAATTTCAGACGAGTTTTGGATTTACTAGAATTTAAAAATGAGGCATCTCAATGTTTTGCCAGCAATCAACGGTGCCCTGCTGTTTGAAATTCATTCCCATTTCTTGCATGGGACCTAAGCATGCACCCAAGGACACAGATTTGATTTTTCAACCAATTTATATGCACTGGAGCATGTGCATGTAGTTTTGAATTATGCACATAAATGCATTGAAAACTCAGTTAATGCATAAAAATGTCCAAACGAACCCCGAAAAATCCCAAAAATTGACACAACACTCATGTTGTTCTATATTGACACGAGATTTTTTTTGAAAGCTATAAGAGGCAATGGATATCGTTTTGTCCCCAAGGGTGGGACGTTCCCTACCGAAACCATCATGCTTGTTGTGGGAAGCTCTGGTTTGTGAGAAGCATATACCCGAACTTGCCCCAAATGGGACAAATTTTTTAACACGGCATGTTGATGCCGCTTAATGATAGCATGCCAAGTTTCATGAATTTCATACGAGTTTTGGATTTACTAGAATTTAAAAACCAGACATCTCAATGTTTTCCCGGCAATCAACAGCGCCCTGCTGTTTGAATTTCATTCCCATCTCTTGCATGGGACCAAGAAATTCACCCAAGGACACACATGTGATTTTTCAACCAACTTTAGTGCATTGGAGCATGTGCTTGTAGTTCAAATTTGAATTATGCACATAAAATGCCTAGAAAAAGCTAGTTAATGTATAAAAAGGCCAAACGAACCCCAAAAAATTCCAAGATTGAACACAACACTAGAATTTTTTTGAAAGCAATAAGAGGCAACGGATATCGTCCCGTCACCAAAGGTGGTACGTTCCCTATCGAAACCATCATGCTTGTTGTGAGAAGCTTATACCCGAACCTGCCCCAAATGGGACAAAATTTTCACCATGGCATGTTGATGCCGCTCCATGATAGCATGCCCAGTTTCATGAATTTCAGACGAGTTTTGGATTTAATAGAATTAAAAAACCGGGCATCTCAACGTTTTGCCGGTAATCAACAGTGCCATGGTGTTTGAATTTCATTCCCATCTCTTGCATGCGACCTAGAAATTCACCCAAGGACACACATGTGATTTTTGAACCATCTTTGGTGCATTGGAGCTTGTGCTTGTAGTTCAAATTTGAATTATGCACATAAAATGCCTAGAAAACCCAGTTAATGTATAAAAAAGGCCAAACGAAGCCCGGAAAATTCCAAGATTGAACACAACACTCCTGTTGTTCTATGTTGATGCTAGAAATTTTTTGAAAGCAATAATAGGCAACGGATATCGTCTCGTCCCAAAAGGTGGTACATTCCCTATCGAAACCATCATGCTTGTTGTGAGAAGCTCTGGTTTGTGAGAAACTTATACCCAAACCTGCCCCAAATGGGACAAAATTTTCACCACGGCATGTTGATGCCGCTCCATGATAACATGCCAAGTTTCATGAATTTCAGACGAGTTTTGGATTTACTAGAATTTGAAAACCAAGCATCTCAACGTTTTGCCAGGAATCAACAGTGCCCTGGTGTTTGAAATTCATTCCCATCTCTTGCATGGGACCTACAAATTCACCCAAGGACACACATGTGATTTTTCAACCAACTTTGGTGCATTGGAGCATGTGCTTGTAGTTCAAATTTGAATTATGCACATAAAATGCCTAGAAAACCCAGTTAATGTATAAAAAAGGCCAAACAAACCCCAAAATTTTCCAAGATTGAACACAACACTCCTGTTGTTCTATGTTGACACTAGAAAATTTTTGAAAGCAATAAGAGGCAACGGATATCGTCTCGTCCCCATGGGTGGTACGTTCCCTATCGAAACCATCATGCTTGTTGTGAGAAGCTTATACCCAAACCTGCCCCAAATGGGGAAAAAATTCACCACGGCATGTTGATCCATGATAGCATGCTAAGTATCATGAATTTTAGACGAGTTTTAGATTTACTAGAATTTAAAAACCAGGTATCTCAACGTTTTGCCGGCAATCAACAGTGCCCTGGTGTTTGAAAATCATTCAAATCTCTTGCATGGGACCTAGAAATTCACCCAAGGACACACATGTGATTTTTCAACCAACTTTAGTGCATTGGAGCATGTGCTTGTAGTTCAAATTTGAATTATGCACATAAAATGCCTAGAAAACCCAATTAATGTATAAAAAAGGCCAAACGAACCCCGGAAAATTCCCAGATTGAACACAACACTCCTATTGTTCTAGGTTGACGCTAGAAATTTTTTGAAAGCAATAAGAGGCAACGGATATCGTCTCGTCCCCAAAGGTGGTACGTTCCCTATTGAAACCATCATGCTTGTTGTGAGAAGCTCTGGTTTGTGAGAAGCTTATACCCAAACCTGCCCCAAATGGGACAAAATTTTCACCACGGCATGTTGATGCCTCTCCATGATAGCATGCCAAGTTTCATGAATTTCAGACGAGTTTGGATTTACTAGAATTTAAAAACCAGGCATCTCAACGTTTTGCCGGCAATCAACAGTGCCCTGGTGTTTGAAATTCATTCCCATCTCTTGCATGGGACCTAGAAATTCACCCAAGGACACACATGTGATTTTCAACCAACTTTGGTGCATTGGAGCATGTGCTTGTAGTTCAAATTTGAATTATGCACATAAAATGCCTAGAAAACCCAGTTAATGTATAAAAAAGGCCAAACGAACCCCGAAAAATTCCAAGATTGAACACAACACTCCTGTTGTTCTATGTTGACACTAGAAATTTTTTGAAAGCAATAAGAGGCAACGGATATCGTCTCGTCCCCAAAGGTGGTACGTTCCCTATCAAAACCATCATGCTTGTTGTGAGAAGCTCTGGTTTGTGAGAAGCTTATACCCAAACCTGCCCCAAATGGGACAAAAATTTCACCACGGCATGTTGATGCCGCTCCATGATAGCATGCCAAGTTTCATGAATTTCAGACGAGTTTTGGATTTACTAGAATTTAAAAACCAGGTATCTCAACATTTTGCCGGCAATCAACAGTGCCCCGGTGTTTGAAATTCATTCCCATCTCTTGCATGGGACCTAGAAATTCACCCAAGGACACACATGTGATTTTTCAACCAACTTTAGTGCATTGGAGCATGTGCTTGTAGTTCAAATTTGAATTATGCACATAAAATGCCTAGAAAACCCAGTTAATGTATAAAAAAGGCCAAACGAACCCCGAAAATTCCAAGATTGAACACAACACTCCTGTTGTTCTATGTTGACACTAGAAATTTTTTGAAAGCAATAAGAGGCAACGGATATCGTCTCGTCCCCAAAGGTGGTACGTTCCCTATTGAAACCATCATGCTTGTTGTGAGAAGCTCTGGTTTGTGAGAAGCTTATACCAAAACCTGCCCCAAACGGGACAAAACTTTCACCACGGCATGTTGATGCCTCTCCATGATAGCATGCCAAGTTTCATGAATTTCAGACGAGTTTTGGATTTACTAGAATTTGAAAACCAAGCATCTCAACGTTTTGCCAGGAATCAACAGTGCACTGGTGTTTGAAATTCATTCCCATCTCTTGCATGGGACCTAGAAATTCACCCAAGGACACACATGTGATTTTCCAACCAACTTTGGTGCATTGGAGCATGTGCTTGTAGTTCAAATTTGAATTATGCACATAAAATGCCTAGAAAACCCAGTTAATGTATAAAAAAGGCCAAACAAACCCCAAAAAATTCCAAGATTGAACACAACACTCCTGTTGTTCTATGTTGACACTTGAAATTTTTTGAAAGCAATAAGAGGCAACGGATATCGTCTCGTCCCCAAAGGTGGTACGTTCCCTATCGAAACCATCATGCTTGTTGTGAGAAGCTCTGGTTTGTGAGAAGTTTATACCCAAAACTGCCCCAAATGGGACAAAAATTTCACCACGGCATGTTGATGCCGGTCCATGATAGCATGCCAAGTTTCATGAATTTCAGACGAGTTTTAGATTTACTAGAATTTAAAAACCAGGTATCTCAACATTTTGTCGGCAATCAACAGTGCCCTGGTGTTTCAAATTCATTCCCATCTCTTGCATGGGACCTAGAAATTCACCCAAGGACACACATGTGATTTTTCAACCAACTTTAGTGCATTGGAGCATGTGCTTGTAGTTCAAATTTGAATTATGCACATAAAATGCCTAGAAAACCCAGTTAATGTATAAAAAAGGCCAAACGAACCCTGAAAAATTCATTCCCATTTCTTCCATGGGACCTAAGCATGCACTGAAGGACACATATTTGAGTTTTCAACCAATTTGTATGCACCGGAGCATGTGCATGTAGTTTAATTTTGAATTGTACACCTGAAATGGCTAGAAAAACCAGTTTAATGTATGAAATGTCCAAACGAACCGTGAATAATTCCAATTATTTTACGACACACATACAGTTGCATGTTCATTGCAGATAAAAGGTCTAGCAATTCAAACACCGTCCATTGCCGCTGTGACCCCATTTTGTAATTCAAATCAAGTAGATCCCACATAGTTTATTCTCACCAACCATGTGAGATGTAGTAAAAAATATCTTGGAGCACCGTCGGTGTATAGTACGCCTATGGCTTACACGAGAAGGTGCGTTGGCTACAGTCCACAGCCGGCATGTCAAGCACACTAGCTTGCTCCCCCAAAACTCCCGCCTCAGTATCCCTCTCTGCTTCAGTCCCTTGGTTCAAATTTTCAGTAGCCCCGACATTTTACTCCCGCCTCTACATCCCTCGCAATCTCAAAAATATCTGCTTGCCCTTGATCCAAATTTTCAGTAGCCCCGCGTTGTTACTCCCGCCTAGTTAAATTTTCAGTTGCCGCAATATTTCCTCAAACACAACCTCCGCTCACACAGACACACACAACCCTTGAAACCATTGGTAGGTCACCGCCATCGCTGGCGCCTCCATCCTCAACCTTTGCCTGTGTGCCGGGGAGCTCGAGTAGCCAATGGCCAAAAAGAGGTTTATCGCGGCCTTTTCCCCCGACGCCGGCGAGGTGGCCGCCGAGGTGTCCCCATCGTCCTCCACGTGCCCGATCCGCCGTCACCGGTCCCCCGATCCACCCACCGCCGTGCCCCTACGCCGGTTGAGGACTTCCCCGTCCTCCCCCGGACCCGGCAGCCGACGAAGTCCTACCTCGGGGTCCGGCAGCATCGGTGGGGGACGTGGGTCGCCGAGATTACAAATCGAGAGACCCACACCCGCCGGTGGCTCGGTAGCTTCCACACGGCCGAGCTCGGGGCCATGGAGTACGACCGCTGGCAGGTCCGCTACCACGTCGCGGCGGCTAGGCTCAATTTCCCCTTTGGCACACGTCCGGTCCACCTCGTTCCGCCGGAGCCAGGGGTGGTGAGCTCGGCTATGGCGCGGGAGGACCGCGAGGCGTGGGAGCATGTCAAGGCCGAGGCCGCTGACGAGGCCTACATTCAAGAGCTCCGCCGGCAGCACCAGGAGCTCATGGAGGCGGAGCGGGTGATCTTTGCCAGCGTGGAGGGCGGCGAGGTTATCGCGCTCTCCTCCGATGACGAGGTCGAAGGCGGCGAGGACGGCTAAGCGGAGGGCAGCGAGGTTATCGCGCTCTCCTCTGATGACGAAGTCGAAGGCGGCGGCGACGGCGACGCGGAGGGCATCGAGGTGGGCCTCCAGGATGAGGAGATCGACGTCGACGAGTGGAGGAGTGCCTTCCCCAACGACCCCGACGACGGTACTGGCCCGGACCCGGCTCGCGGCACACCGTACATGACGAGGAAGGATTGGCTCGACCTCTACTTCGACCGAAAGTTGTTTAGCTTAGTTTAAACTTATGTTTTATGTTCGGTTATGCAAAACTATCTATGTTTATGTTTGAATGCATTCTACTTTCGGTTGAACTTGCTTTGAACTTGATCAAATTGAAGTTTACAACCATAAGTTTAGGGGATCGACTAGAAAAGGCCAAAAATTGTTGGAGTATATATATATATATCCACTAAGGGTTTTAGTCCTTTAACTTTTTAAGGACCGCCTAGAGATGTCCTTATGACTTGTTTATTTTAGTTCTTCACAATGTGATGCTCTATATGTGCAACTATTTGCTGTGCAGTTCAATTTCATCAATAACAATTTCAACAATACCACTATGAATTACGATATTTGGTTGCTGTTAAGGATATTTCAGTTAACATGCCTTTTCGTTTTTCAATTGTTGTTTAGCAACATGAATTGTACTGAATGACTAAATATGCAATCCCAGGCTACATAGCAACAAGGAAGAGTGTTACCTTAATGTTCTGATGATGTCTAGATATACATGTAATAAAATCTTATACAATGGGATGGATGGAATGTTGTACTACATCATTTTTCAATTGTTGTTTAGCTTCTAATATTAACTTGGTGCTTTTAGGTACATATATCATTGCCAAAGATCCACACTTCGACCCTTTCTACGCATGGAGCAATGAGATATTCATGAACCAGCATCAAGTGAGGAAACTGATAAAGATTGTTACTAAAATGGGTCAAAAGATGTCAATCGAACTATTTGTTTACACTTTATGCAAGACAACAGTGAACTGCGGGATGGTAAGTAAGAACCCTATAGCCTTCTTTTTACTGCCCGTAATGAGTTGTGTTAGATGACAATATCTGAATCTTGTTTCTTTTGCAGTGGATCCTGAAGCAGTTTACTCAAGATTACCTCTCAAACTAGATGATTGGCGGCCGGCCATCACAAGGGGTTGGACTAGAGTCTTGCATGCCTTCTGCATCCAGGAGAGCACAATTGGGCCATTCCGCTTCACCTTGTTCAGCAATGGAATGTGTGTCACCTCTTTCTTTACCATATGTAATCGTACAAGTATAGAACCCTGGTACATCATTCTTTATTTGGTGCTTCTGTAATTCTTAAACATATGTACCTATGAATCGAATAATGCATTTGTTGTTTGAACTTGATGGATATGAACAAAGCTATAGCCTACTTTCAAGTTTAAATTAGGTACAATTTTAAATAGCAGCAATTAAATTAGGGCGAAATTACGTTGTGCAGGTCATTACGGCATGCAAGGTTGGTAAAACACAAACGTTTGTGATATACACCATAATCCGAGACGGTTCACAGAGAGGAAACATGTGCAAGCATGCACACAGTTGCCGTTCGCAAAGCGTGTGTGATGTCAGACACTATCACATAGTGTGCGGGAAAACTAAATGTGTGTGATTGTCTACCTATAGTACACGGTTTATAATCATGAATTGTTTGTGATGTGCCAGGCATCGTAAATCTCCCGTGCCTGGAATCTGCCTAGAATCTGCCTAGAAAGCTCCCGTGCCTAGAATCTGCTTGGTTTTAGGCAGAACCACAAAACTCCGACTGCGATGGCAATGCGAGCACAAACGAGTAGCAAGCATGAAGCGTTTGGGATATTCGAGATACCGGAAACGGTTGTATAGGGACAACTGTTGCATCAAGGCTCCCTATCCCCGGCGGTTTCTGGGTCGTGTGGGAAGGACCCCCCCTATCACCCACAGTCACTTGGCGAAGGTTCCAAATGCCATCGCGGAAAGGGGTAAAAAACCGTTTGTTTTAGGACCGACGCGCACCAATGAATAGTAGTAGATGTAGGCAGGAGTCGGTCTAACGGACGTGATGCCTATATACATGATCATTGCCTTAGATATCGTCATGACTATGCGCTTTTCTATCAATTGCTCAACAATAATTTGTTTACCCACTGTATGCTTTCTTTCAAGAGAGAAGCCTCTAGTGAAAACTATGGCCCCCGGGTCTATCTTTTATCATATTATTTTCAGATCTATAAAATCAAAAACACAAAAATACCTTGCTGCAATTTATTTACTTCTATTTTATTTCACACTTTTACTTATCTTTTATATCTAGCACTATCAGATCTCATCCTTGCAAGTAACCGTGAAGGGATTGACAACCCCTTTTACCGCGTTGGGTGAAAGTATTTGTTTGTTTGTGTAGGTGCAATTATTGGAGACTTGTGTGTCCCTCCTACTGGATTTATACCTTGGTTCTTAACTCAGGGAAATACTTATCTCTACTTTGCTGCATCACCCTTTCCTCTTCAAGGTAAAAACCAACGCAAGCTCAAGAAGTAGCAGGAAGAATTTCTGGCGCCATTGCCGAGGAGGATCTATATCAAGCCTACCAAGTACCCATCATAAACTCTATCTCTTGCATTCACATTATTCGCCATTTGCCTCTTGTTTTTCTCTCCCCCACTTCTAAAACATTTTCAGAAAAATACAAAAATATCTGCCTTCTTCCCGTTTGATTTTCATTTGCTTATGTGCTAGATTGCTTGCTTTCTCATCATATCTGAATTAAAAAATCTTGATCCTTACCTTAGAAAGTTGGAAGAGATTGAAAATAATGCAAAAAGCTTCGTGTCTTTGCAATTTGAGCATGATAGTTTCTTTAGAAATGAAGTTAAAGAACAATCTACTATGATAGTGTATATCAATAAACAGCTTGATGATGTTAATAAAGAAGTTATTGGTCTTCACTCTCAACTCGTTCATATTGAAAGTTTAGTAGGCCAAATTTCCAATAAGCAAACTACGTTAGTAAATAAGATGGCCGCTAAACCTGAAATCTTTGAATCATGATGAATATCTTAAAGTAATTGGTGTGACTCCTATTGGATCTTTGTTTACTAATGTAAAACTTGATAAAGAATGGACTGGGGAGGAGTCAACTTTAGCTAGAAGGCGTCCCAATAATTTGGAGGGTGAAGATCTTAATGAAAAATTGATAAAAGTGGGTTTGGCGAGGTCAAAACTTTAACTAGGGATGTGCCCACTCTTTTGGATTTCAAGGAATTTAATTATGATAATTGTTCTTTGATTGAGTGTATTTCCTTGTTACAATCCATTCTTAATTCACCTCATGCTTATAATCAAAATGTTAGGGAATTTCCCACCTTTTTGTTGATGATGACAACTCACTTTGTGGTCTAATCGTGTGCCAAGTTCTTCAGGTACTCTATGTTGGGTACAAGACGATTAGGTAATCCCTCCGGACGAAAAAGATCGAAAAGGGTGTTCTCTACGTGTTTATTTCTTTTGTCGTAGGAAACCCGTTCTATTAAGAGGGAGTCCACATCGAAAGGTATTGGGTGAATCAATGCACGTACACATCTCTATTCACCCACTGTTCCCTTCCGTTTGTGGAGAGAGAGGTCCCAATATCCTTCCAAAGCAGTGGTTTTACTCTCCAAGCGGTTGTACCACTCATTCGGGTGATTCACTGGTGCGCTTCGGTGCTATACAAACGGTTTTTAACCCCTTTCCGCGACGGCATTTGGAACCATCGCCAAGTGAGTGTGGGCGATAGGGGGGTCCTTCCCACACGACCCAGAAACCATCGGGGATAAGGGGCTTTGGTGCATACATTTGTCCCTATATAACCGGTTCCGATATCTCGAATATCCCAGACGCTTCATCCTTGCTACTCGTTTGTTCTCGCATTTCCATAGCAGTCAGAGTTTTGTGGTTTTACGTAAAACCAGGCAGATTCCAGGCACGTACCAAACTGGCTCTACATTTATGATGCCTGGCACATCACAAACAATTCATGATTATAAACGATGTACGATAGGTAGACAATCAAACACATTTAGTTTTCCCGCACCGTATGTGATAGTGTCTGACATACACACGCTCTGCAAACGGTAACTGTGTGCATTATACACATGTTTCCTCTCCGTGAACCGTGTCGGATTATGATGTATATCGCACACGCTGTGCTTTATTAACCGTGTGCACCGTAATGACCTGCACACCGTAATTTCGCCCAAATTTAATTGCTGCTATTTAAAATTGTACCTAATTTAAACTTGAAATTAGGCTATAGCTTTATTCGTATCCATCAGGTTCAAACAACCAATGCATTATTCAATTCACATGTACATATGTTTAAGAATTACATACGCACCAAATAAAGAATGATGAACCAAGGTTCTATACTTGTACTATTACAGATGGTAAATAAAGAGGCGGTAGACATTCTGGTTGCTGAACGAGGTGAAGCGGAATGACCCTATTGTGCTCTCCTAGATGCAGAAGGCATGCATGACTCTAGTCCAACCCCTTGTGATGGTCGGACGCCAATCATGTAGTTTGAGAGGTAATATTGAGTAAACTGCTTCAGGATCCACTGCAAAGGAAAAAAGATTCAGACATTGTCATCTAATACAACTCATTACAGGCAGTAAAAAGAAGGCTACATGGTTCTTACTTACCATCCTGCAGTTCACTGTTGTCTTGCATAAAGTGTAAACAAATAGTTTGATTGACATATTTTGACCCATTTTGATAACAATCTTTATCAGTTTCCTCACTTGATGATGGTTCATGAATATCTCATTGCCCCATATGCAAAAAGGGTCAAAGTGTGGATCTTTGGCAATGACATATGTACCTAAAAGCACCAAGTTAATATTAGAAGCTAAACAACAATTGCAAAATGATGTAGTACAACACTCCCTCCATCCCATTATATAAGATTTTATTACATGTATATCTAGACATCATCAGAACATTAAGGTAACACTCTTCCTTGTTGCTATGTAGCCTGGGATTGCATATTAATCATTCAGTACAATGCATGTTGCTATGTGGCCTCAGATATATTAAATATGGCCCTAGTTAACCTACTGATAAATGGGTTACAGATATATTCAGTGAAATGTCCGATTCGACGATTAATCCCTTATCAGTCCCCAGGCTATATGGTACCAGCTACCGGGATCCTGAACAGTGAGTACATATAAGCAATGCGATGAAACTAACCTCGATGGAAAACATCATTGTTCTCAATATTGTCATGTATGAGTACATATAAAGGCATGTTAGGCACAACAGGCTAAACATCAACCAAATATATCCATGGTAGACAACATAATCTACAAATGATAGCTTCAGTGTGTAGGCATAAGCACGCTAGTTAAGCAAAAGAAGAAGTGGAAAGGTGTATTAACTGCATCATGCATAACATTTAAAAACAAGCAAATAGTCATTCAAACTGGTATTGTGCAGGTGTAAAGTGCACAAGTTATTGTTAAGAAACGAAAAGGCATGTTAACTGCAATATCCTTAACAGCAACCAAATATCGTAATTCATAGTGGTATTGTTGAAACTGTTATTGATGAAATTGAACTGCATAGCAAATAGTTGCACATATAGAGCATCACATTGTGAAGAACTAAAATAAACAAGGCATAAGGCCATCTCTAGCCGATCCTTTAAAAGTTAAAGGACTAAAACCCTTAGTGGATATATATATATACTCCAGCAATTTTTGGCCGTTTCTAGTCGATCCCCTAAACTTAATGTTGTAAACTTCAATTTCATGAAGTTCAAAGCAGGTTCAACCGAAAGTAGCATGCATTCAAACATAAACATTGATAGTTTTGCATAACCTAACATAAAACATAAATTTAAACTATGCTAAACTAATTTTGGTCGAAGTAGAGGTCGAGCCAATCCTTCCTCGTCAGGTACGGTGTGCCGCGAGCCTGGTCTAGGATGGTGCTGTCGTTGGGGTCGTTGGGGAAGACACTCCCCCACTTGTCGATGTCGATCTCCTCGTCCTCTCCGCCCACCTCGACGCCCTCCGCGCCGCCGTCCTCGCCGCCTTTGACCTCGTCATCGGAGGTGAGCGTGATAACCTCGCCGCCCTCCGCGCTGGCAAAGATCGCCCGCTCCGCCTCCACGAGCACCGGGTGCTGCCGGCGGAGCTCTTGCATGTAGGCCTCATCGGCGGCCTCGGCCTTGAGGCGATCCCATGCCTCGCGGTCCTCCCGCGCCATAGCCGAGCTCACCACCCCTGGCTCCGGCGGAACGAGGTCGACCAGACGTGTGCCGAAGGGGAAATTGAGCCTAGCCGCCGTGCTATGGTAGCGGACCTGCCAGCGGTCGCACTCCATGGCCGCAAGCTCGGCCGTGTGGAAGCTACCGAGCCACCGGCGGGTGTGTGTCTCCCAATTTGTAATCTCGGCGACCCACGTCACCGCCGTCGCCAGACCCCGAGGTAGGACCTCGTTAGCTGCCGGGTCCAAGGGAGGACGGGGAAGTCCTCAAACCGGTGTAGGGGCGCGGCGGCGGGCGGATCGGGGGACCGGCGACAGCGGATCGGTAAAGAGCCCGCGGAGGACGACGGGGACACCTCGGCAGTTCCTCGCCGGCGCCGGGCGAAGAGGCCGCGATAAACCTCATTTTTGCCATTGGCTCCTCGAGCTCCCCGACACACAGGCAGAGGTTGAGGATGGAGGCGGCGGCGGCGATGGCGGCGACCTACCAATGGTTTCGGGGGTGGTGTGTGTCTGTGTGAGCGGAGTTTGGGGAGTATGTGGTGTGTGTGGAGGGGGGGAGGCAAGGTGGTGTTTGAGGAAAGACCGCGACAACTGAAAATTTTACTAGGTGGGAGTAACAAGGCGGGGCTACTGAAAATTTGGATCAAGGGCGAGCAGATATTTTTGAGATTGCGAGGGATGCAGAGGCAGGAGTAAAATGTCGGGGCTAATGAAAATTTTAATCAAGGGTCTTAAGTAGAGTGGGAGTAACAGACATCGCACACGGTCCGCACATACTAATCGTGTGCTATCAAACATTCAAACCTTCCAGGCAGTAGATATTTTCGAGATTATGAGGCAGTAGATATTTACAATACCGGGAGGCAAGCCTCATGGAGCCCAATCTACTGTGCTGATGTGAGGGACTGTAGGGCACGGGTGTGGCACACGGGTAGTCTGACCGAACCGTGTGTGTTGCGTACCCAATCGCAGACGGTTTCTACATCCAACTCATGTGCTGTTTATAAATTTGGCAAAAGAATAATGCGTGAGAGGGTCAGAACACGAACACACTTGCATGTGGACCAAATATATGTATGAAAAGGGTGGTTCAATGTTCGAATACCCAATGCACAACTTTGATGTGGCACCTGTCGCACAAAAGCACAGTATTGCTAGTCAGCCACCCCCCTACGAACCCCACTTCGTGTCGGCGGTAAGGGAATCCTAGCTACGAATGCATGCCCCCAAATAGCTAGGTCTGAAATCTCACCCTACCGTAACACAAAACCTATAAGAGTCCATCATATATATATATATATATATATATATATATATATATATATATATATATATATATAAGGGTCAGACCACATACGAACCACATGCGGGTGGCCCTACTATGTGTATGAAAAGGGTGTGGTGTGTGATATTTAACTACCATTCATAACTTTTGATGTGGCACGTGTGCCTCGCAAATTAACCGGACTTCCCCGACCCCACGGAGGTTGCAGGTAGCGCGAAGTAGCCCCACCCCACACACACACGTTGGGGGGAGGGCATCTCACCAAGACGTACTGTAACATGGACCAAGCAGAATCCAACTTGGTCGTACAACCTCTCCCCGCTCGTTGTTGGTCAAAGTGATGGACGTCCACATGGGCCCGCAAAATGGGCTAGCTTGTCGCTGATAACCTCACGAGGGAGTATTGTATGAAGACAAACCCACGATGTACATGTGGCCCAAGTATGTATATGGAAGTGGTGTGTGTGGTGTTTGAATAACCAATGCACAAATTTGATGTGGCACCATGCTTTGGAACGGTAAAATCCCCACACCGAGCGAGGGTTCGTGACGCGTAGCATGCGCTCAAACTTAATTAGGCTTGGAATGGGTCGACCTACTATACGGTAACTCAAAGCAATGAAGAAGAATATATCCACCCTGGTAACCTTTCTCGTCATTAGTCGAAATGATGGACGTCCACACTGGCCCATGAATGTATACAGGCTTGCCGTCCATAACCAAGCGAGTGAGAGTGTGTCCAAAGACAACCGTTATTGCATGCGTTTGTCCCGAACATATTGATGGAGGTGTGTGATGCATGCATATGTGTTGAATACCCGACCCAATGCACAACATTGATATGGTGCATGCATTGAAAATCGCAGAGGTCCCCACACAGAGCAAGAGGTCGTTCATGACGTGTCATGTGCTCCCCCAGCGGGATGGATTCATGTGTACAGATGCGCTATTATATATGTAATCTCACATCATGATCTATACCAAGACAAAACAAAAAATTAACCCCCTCCTAAGTCAAATTAGTTAACCTCTCTCACGCTATCGGTGAAAGTGATGGACCAAGCTGGTCACCCCCCTCAACACGTACTATATATACACCTAGTAACACTGCCCTAAAAGAATTAATCCTCCTTGTTTGTCAAATGTGTACCTCTCTCTCGCTAGGTCAAAGTGATGGACGACAAACTCGCGGGCCCAACACAGAAGCGAAGCGTACGTCGCACGCGAGTGATCATCCTATATAGGACTACGGACCACCATCTGCATGCATGTGGCCCAAAGAGTTGTTTGTGTGATGTTTGAATACGCAATGCACAATTTTGATGTGGCACCATGTATATAGGAAACCAAAAGTCCCCACAGAGAGCGCGAGGTTCATGACGCGTGGCATGTGCTATATGTAGCCCACATTCGACGCGTGGTATATATGTACTTCTACTATATAGCACAAACAAAAAAGAACCATTCCTTGATGATCAAATTAACCTCTCTCTCATTGGGTCAAAGTGATGGAGGAAAACCTTGCATGCCCATGGATGGAAGCGCCACACGCTAGTGAGTTCCCATATATAGGGCAACCACCGCCTGGATGGTATTGCGTGATGTTTGAATACGAATATAATGTACAACTTTGATGTGGAACCTGCCTCAGGAACCGAAAACTCCCCACGTGGAGCGAGGTTATGACACACATATAGATAGAGTATTCATGTTGCCCCCTCTTTGACATGTACATACTCCTATACCGTGCATATACGTAACACAAACCAAAAAAGAACCATCCTTGTTGGTCAAATTAGCCTCTCTCTCTTTGTACGTTCAACTGGTCGACGACGACCTCGTGGGCCCATAGAGAGAGGCACACGCGAGTGATTTCATAAGACAAAACCACCGCGTGCATGGGCCCGTGTGTTATGTGATGTTTGAATACCCAATGCACAACTTTGACGTGCCCATGCTTCGCAAACCGGAAACACACTACACCACGACGTGTGTAGCCCCCTCACTTCAAGCCGGCGGGAGTGTGTACGCACGTGCTCAAACTTTGATATGGAATCCCACCATGATCCACAACACACACATGCCAAGATGAATCCACCTTTTGGTCAAATTAATGCCTCTCATTGTCGTTGGAAACTAAAAACCTTTGCGGGCTAACGAATGGGCATGTCTCTGATAACCGCACAAGGGAGAGTGTCCGAGAGGACCACCAATGCATGCATGTGGCCCGAACATTATGTATGAAAGGGATGTGTAATGCTTTAAATAACCAATTCACGACTTTGATGTGGCATATATGACTCACAAAATGATCACTAATACCACACGGAGGTTCACGACTCGTAGTGTACTGCTGGACCCCTCCCCCACCCCCCAGATAGACAGACACACACATCCCGCACCACCACAGCCACTCTGAGTCATGTCAAACTTTTTCTGCAGTGAACATGTTACGAAAGGCGGAGTGTCGTGTTATTTAAAAAAAATCATTCGACCGTTTTTATACATTGATTGATTTCCTAGGGATATAATGTGCAAAGATCAAATTTGAGCTACATGTGCACCAAAATGGGTTGCAAAATCATATGTGTCCCTGGGTGCATGTTTCCCTGTGCAAGAGATTTCAAAATATTGAGAATATATATTTTTAAAATTCAGTAAATCCAAAACTTAGTTGAAATTCATGAAACTTATCGTGGTGTCATATATGTACACCAGTAGACTGTGAACTTGTATTTTTTTCGTCAACGAGACCCATTTTGATATAATCTTCTTACAAACGGGGGATTATTAAAAACTGACAACCAATACATCATACGGATTATTTATTAGGACCTTATGCGTTAGACCGTGCCATGCTCCAGTTAAGCAGTAAAGTGACAGAAAATAAACAAAAAAATATACGTGCTATCACACGCCCCATGTGCCGTGCAAGCAGGCGTGAGTTGACGGGACGCATGCGAGCACTCCGCCGTGCAGGAATACCGGGAGGCGTTTGTGTAGGTGTGCGTATTGACAGGAGGCGTGCGAGTAGCTGTGTGAAATGATGGTAGGAATGGCAGAAGTCCGCCGCGCAGGCTCACCGGGAGGCGAGACAGCTTTTGACCGCAGCCTGCCTCGCTCCCACTGGTCCGTATTAATTGCGCGCCCGAGCCGCCGTCCATAATAGGCGGCCGCACCCCCGGTCCACAGTGGTCACCAACGTCTGGACTCTGGAGTGTATCAGGATGCCGCCGAAGCGCACCATCGGAGGGAGTGGCGACGCCGGGGCTGATGAAGCACCCGCGCAACGCGTGAAGCTGGGCACAGAGGTTGCCGTCGCTGCCGATGAGGTCTCGCATGGGAAGTAGCACGAGCTTGACTTCGTCGGCGCCGTCGTGCCCCCCCCCCCAACCGGAGCCGGAGGTCAACAACAACTCCGGCAACGACTGCGACTCCGACGGAAAACCGGTTAGTCATCTATATACCCATTTGTGCAGCAAACATATCATGTGTTTTCTCTGGTTACCCCCCCTCTATAATTTTTGTGGAATACAAATCCTATGGTTATGTTCTCTCAGTCCATGAAATCAGAGTAATTAAGATCCATTAGATGCACGTAGTGTATTGATTGTTTGAATGTTATCCGTATAGAGTTAGTGATTAATTGTTTGTTCTGTACAAATGATTTTTGCTAATAATCCACTAGGGTTAGCTTGCGACCTAATAATTCATGGCCAGATCTTGAGAATTGATTTTGAATGTCCTACATATATGTTTGTGCCTTTTTTTCTTCCTGATCTTGAGAATTGATTTTGAATGTCCTACATGTTATGAAATTTTTTATTTCAGATTGGTATGTACACAGATGAGGCTCCGGCCAGCGCCGCCGCCGGATGTAGATCTTGGACCCGACTGTGCGGTCAGAAGCGGCCCCCTGGACCTGAGGAACCAGTAGAATCTCCGGCGGACCGCATCAGCGATCTCCCGGACGACATCCTTGGGGAGATCATCTCCCTTCTCCCCACCAAGGATGGCTGCCGCACAAAGTCCTCGCATCTCGGTGGCGCACTCCGTGGCGCACCGCGCCTCTTAATCTCGATTGTCGTTTGCTATCTGCCGATGATGATTCTGAACTCCCCGGAGCCATCATCTCCCACAAGGGCTCCGTTCAAGCATCGCGACATGCTACCTGCTGGACATACCCTGCACGGTGGCCGCCTGGCTGACATCCCGTCAATTCGATAAACTCCAGCAGCTTGAGTTCTACCATGACTATGTATGTAACATACCATGAACTGATGTATCTATGCCCTCACCACCGATGTCCATCTCGTGGGTTTCCTCCTCGCTCCACACCGCCACATGTGCCATCTAGCAGACAATCTGGTACAAATGCTTGGAATTCCACTGCTAAAAAAACTTGCGCTTATGGTGGTTGATCTGTCGGAGGCCGCACTACACAACATCATCCACTCCAGCTGCCCTGCCCTAGAGCGCGTGTTGCTTGTTTTTGGAATGGAAATTCGTATCCGTTGTCTCAAAATAAAGTCGCCCCACCTTGTAAGCATGGGAATTTGTTTTTTTGGACATGATCTATCATCAAAGATGCCCCTTCACTTCAAAGGTTGCTCCTTGATTCTGTTATAGTACATTCACAAAAAATTGTAATCTCTGCGCCTAAACTGGAGACCTTGGGTGCAATTTGCGATCCTTTTAGATGGTTCAAGATGGTTTTTGGCTCCACACCTATTGAAGTACTGTATATTATTCACGTAAACTTTTCCAATCTACTTTTTTCATTTGTGCGCATAAGTTAAGTATCATCTGGGAGTACACTTTTGGTACTAACATTATGTTCTATGCTCAATGAAGAGCTTGTCCATCCTATCAGTGGTGGTGGATTCTGTCAAGAACTTACATATCAGTATGTGGTGTTTTGATCTGAACATGATTATTGGCTTGCTGTAATGCTTTCCATGTCTGGAGAATTTGTATATAAAGGTGATGATTTCACGCACATTGAAAGCCCATATATGATGTACTATAATTAATCATTCAACTATCACTCTTTCAACATAATCTTTTTTAGACATTAACTGTTTTCAATCTTCATCTCTATTTAGGCACTAACACATGGATGAGAAGGTATAACCAATCGATGGTTCAAGAAGCACCATGATTTTCTCAGATCACATGACATTCGTTAGAAGACAGTAACGCTGGAAGGATATGCATCCAACAATGCAAACACTAGCTTTGTCACATTCTTCATGTTGAATGCGAGGGTGCTATTGTCCGTGAGGATTAAGTTTTTCGACAAGAAATTTCTTACGGCTGCAAGTGTTGAGCAGCATAAAAAGAAGTTTCAGGTGGACCTAAGGGCTTCTGATCGTGCTCGGCTTCTATTTACAACAGCTTGTCATCATGGACCAGTAGAATTTCTGGGCCGGGATCTTGATTTTATGGATAAGACCGATCCATTTGATTGTGACTGCCGAAAACTTTGGTTGAGTTAGATGTCATTGTCCTGTTCAATCTGGATTTTGTCTAAACCTGATGAGCAATTAATCCTCGTGCTTTTGTACTGTTTGTTAGCTGGAGTTAGATATTGCTGCCCTTTTCAACTCGGCTTTGACCCGTATTTTTTCATACTGGGCCAATGGCTTGCCATTTCTTTAATTAAGACATAAATATATAAGCATTCACAACATAGGGAAAGAACATCACTCTTGCGGGATCCTTGAGATCATTGTTCATTACAGAACCGCAAGTTCTTAGCGCCCACCAACACCCACAAACTTATTTTCAGCTTGCACACCAAATGGGCTGTAATTCTTAATAAGAAAAGCTGCATGGTAGTGACAGATTTGGATTTATCATTTGGGACCCACGAGGAAAAAGCCTATCCAGGGCGGTGCCGACTCGACAGTAAACATTGAGAAACTTGGTTTTAAATTTACTGTAAATCCAAAACTCGCCTCAAAATCATGAAACTTGGCATGGTGTTATGTCATTGAACCAACACGCTGTGGTAAAAAATTAGTCCAATTTGGGACAAGTTTTGGTACAAACTTCTTACAAACCGGAGCTTCTCTCAAAAAGGCTCATGGTTCCAAGAGGGACCTTGTCACCTATGTGTGCGAAACGACATACGCTGTCTCTTCCCGCCTTGATTTATTTTACACAGGCAACATGCAACTATAGTAGCTTCGTCCTAAAAATACGAAATTATTCACGGTTCGTTTTGTATTTTTATACATTATTTGAGTTTCCTAGGCATTTTGGAACGTACTTTTGTGTGTGCAAAGGTCATGCGTGTACTAGCCACATATGTAATTGGATGTTCAATCTGTTTATGGAATCAAGTCCTTATAAGTTATAAGTACATATGTTGTTATTCTGTGTGCAATGACATCACACATGGACCATACTGGGGAACCCGTCGGTGATGATTTCATCAATCGCTGACAATTGTATACCACCAAGCGTTTGCCCACAACACACACGGCTTATTAGCAGCAATCGTCTGTGTTATTACCAGTCTTCGCACACATTTATGATTACAGACCTGTTTGCTGCATATCACACACATCTTGTTATATTGAACCATTTCTATTCTCTTGGCTCTAAGCAAACAGTTCATCCAAGTGAAACGCATGCCGTATGTCGCACACACCTTGATCTGGCTGACCATTTCTTTTGTGTTGCCTAATCACAAACAGTTCATCCGAGTGAACCGTATGCTGTATATCGCACACACCTTCATCTGGCTGCCCGTTTCTTTTGTTCCTCCTCATCGCAAATAGTTAATTGAACTGAACAGTATACCCTGCATCACACACGCAACTAAAATCTGAACCATGTTTGATGCATCTGCCATCGCAAACGTTTAAAAGAATATTTTTGGTGTAGAAAGTCTCAAATTCAGGATTTTCCGCTGCACGGATTTCCCCTAGTTTTAGTTAGTAGAAACCTAATTGGTTAAAATTCCGTCCAGTAAAATGGAAGAATTATAAATTTCTAAAATGATAGATAGGAATATAGAGAATAAATCCATTGCGACCCCCATAAAAGGAGTAGTCCCCCAACCCGGGGCGACTTTCCCATATTCCGAATTCAAGGGTTTCAGTAAACTACCTGCACCAGTTCGTTTTGGCCTAGGTTTAGAACGATCTTCAATGGTTTGTGTAGCCATAAGTTCTATTTAAGTTTTGCACCTTTTTTGATGGTTTTTTACAGCACCATTTGCGATTATTGCAGCACACACAGTTTCGTCGAAGGGTCTCTGATCGTAGTGTCACGTTAGCAGCATCCTGTAGTAGTGATTGTACCATATGCCTAGTTCAACCGGCACAACCACCGCCCCAGGGATGATGCCCTGGGTTGCTGATCCAGGTTCATGCGCAGCGGTTGTACCGCTGCCCCTGGGCGATTGTACCACCTCTGCTCTGGGAAGACCTTGGACAGCTTCACGGGCGGTTGTACCGGCCAGGTACTGGCCAACAACCGGACTCTATTCTGTGATGGGGCAGTCCTTGGGCTGTGGTGGCCCGGTTTTCCTGGTTATAGTCTGATAACCATACTACCGGTGACCAGAGCGGTTCTACCGCTCTAGACTTAGCCGCCTCCTTGTCTTGGACCAGGTGGTAGTTTCGGTGCAACGACCGCTTTGCTATAGGGGTGACTCCCTTCTGTTTGAGGCAGTTGTTGGGCGATAGGAGAGTGGTTGGTCCGGTTACTCACTGTAACCGGTACTACCGCTCGTTCCTCCAGTTGTACCACTTGCTAGGGTTTCTGCAGCATACTCGTGAATCCTGGTTGTACCGGGATCATGAGCGGTTGTACCGCTGCAGTGTAAAAACTGCTGTAACGGTTGGAAAATGGGAGTCCCTATATAAAGGGGGTTTCTTCCACCTACCTCTTTATCTCTTGCCTCTCTCTCCTCCATTAATCCCCTCCAAGCTTTCTTGCCCGATCTCTCTCCCTAGCCACTCAAACTTGTTGATTTTCTAGGGATTGAAGGAGGAGACCTAGATCTACACTTCCACCAAATGAAATTTGATCCCCCCATACTTTCTTGTGTGAATTTTGTTACTCTTGGGTGTTTGGGAACCCTAGAAGGTTGAGGTCACCTGGGAGCCACATTCCATTGTGGTGAAGCTCTATGGTGTTGTTGGGAGCCTCCAATTCGGTTGTGGAGAGATCCCCAACCTCGTTTGTAAAGGTCCGGTCGCCGCCTTCAAGGGTACCACTAGTGGAATCGACATCTCGCATTGTGTGAGCACATGAGGACCATACGATGGCCCTAGTGGCCTCTTGGGGAGCATTATGCCTCCACACCGCTCCAATGGATACGTACTTCCTCTCAAAGGGAAGGAACTTCTGTAACACATCCTCGTCTTCACCGTCTCCACTTGTGGTTATCTCTTACCTTTGTTGTTGTTGTTGTTGTTGTTGTTGTTGTTGTTGTTGTTGTTGTTGTTGTTGTTGTTGTTGTTGTTGTTGTTGTTGTTGTTGTTGTTGTTGTTGTTGTTTCCCACCCAACCCAAACACCGTCGGGGATAGGCGAGTGGCTGCTAACGATCACCATAGAATAAACGTATGAGAAGTCGCCCCAGTCATACACGTTACGTCTCGACGTTACATTTTTTATCTGAGCGACATCCGAAAAGATTACACCTCTATAGTCGTGTGAAAAAGGTGGACATCACAAACATTTAATCTACCGATGTGTTTGTGATAGATACGTTATCGTACACAATTCAAGAATGTAAAATGTGTGTGGTGCCTCTACTAACGCCAATGTGTCCATTTTCATAACTATGTGCGATAGGTATTCCTATCACACACACACAGGTTTCAAACGTTTGGCATATTACCATGAATAGCACATGCATATGAGACGAAACCGTGAGTGCGTCCGTCGGGCATCGCAAACGTTTCCCTTCAAAGAATCGTCTGTTCTCTATTTTTCATCGCACACGCTGTTTTCTTTCTAACCGTGTGTACATTATTTTCTTCGCTCCTGTTTAATTTTATCTTTCCCTGTAATCTATTATTCAAATTGGAAATTTTGAAATATGAAACATGGAGTTCAAATTCTCAGCACAGTGGTTCAAAACCAATCCATAAATAAAATTCCCAGTAACATATGTTTAGTAATTATAGGATTAGGCAGCAATTAACTATGATGAACCATAATATTTAGAGGCGGTAAAGGTGAAGAGACAAATGTAAATCATTTTGGCAGCCAATGGTGTTGAAGAAGCGGAATGCCTGTAATGTGCCCTCCTGCATGCCATAGGCACGAACAACTTTTGTCCAACCCCTTGTGATGATCGCCCGCCCATCCTTCATGGCCTTCGGGAAGACTTCTAGAGCATTATCATGGTAGCATGAATTATATACTTTAACCTTAGTTGCCTCCACTCCGGTCATGTAGTTTGCAAGGTAATCATCAGTAAATTGCTTCAGAAACCACTGAAAAGAGGAAACTTTCAGATACTCAGGTCTAATAGAGTAACTTGTTATGGGCAGGGGGAAAAGGCAACATATTACTTACCATCCTAAAGTTCACTATTGTCTTGGACAAAGTGTAAATAAAGAACTTAATTCCCATCACCCGTTTCTTTCGCCTAATAATCTTTGTTAGTTTCCTCACTTGACGCTTGTTCGTGAATATCTCATTGCCCCATACGCAAAAGGGATCGAAGCGTGGATCAGTACCGCTCATATATGTACCTACAGGCAACGAGTAAATGTTATAACCTAAACTGAGATTGCACAAATAATGTAAAATACAACTATCTACATTCCTAAGTACAAGTATTTTTAGAGATTTCAATATGAACTACATACAGATGTATACAGAATTATAGACATAGTTTAGATTAGAATCTAGAGTCACTCATTTTGCTCCGTATGTAGTTGATAACCCACAAATATAGGGGATCACAACAGTTTTCGAGGGTAGAGTATTCAACCCAAATTTATAGATTCGACACAAGGGGAGCCAAAGAATATTTGAAGGTATTAGCAGCTGAGTTGTCAATTCAACCACACCTGGAGATTAATTATCTGTAGCAAAGTGATCAGTAGCAAAGTAGTTTGATAGTTTTGATAGTAGTAGTAGCAGCAACAGTAACAGTGATAGCAATAATTTTGTAGCAAGTGTAACAGTGATGATAGCAGTAGTAACTTAGTAGAAACAATATAGGATAAATTTGTAGGCATTGGATCGGTGACTTGTTGGATGATATTCATCATGTGACAGTTATAACCTAGGGCGATACGGCACAAGCTCCAGTTCATCGATATAATGTAGGCATGTATTCCATAAATAGTCATACATGCTTTATTAAAAGAAATTGCATGACATCTTTTGTCCTACCCTCCCGTGGCAGCAGGGTCCATATTGGAAGCTAAGGGATATTAAGGCCTCCTTTTAATAGAGAACCGGAACAAAGCATTAACACATAGTGAATACATGAACTCCTCAAACTACGGTCATCACCAAGAGTGGGCCCAGTGGTTGTCACACCGGGGTTGTCGGATCATAACACGTAGTAGGTGACTATAACTTGCAAGATCGGATCTAAAACATGGATATAATGATGAATTCATAAATGGTTCAGATCTGAGTTCATGACACACCCCAAATTGACAAGCATTAAGCATGGCAAAGTCATAACAACATCAATCTAAGAACATAGTGGATACTAGGGATCGGGCCCTAACAAAACTAACTCGATTACATGATGAATCTCATCCAACTCCTCACCGACCAGCGAGCCTACAAAGGAATTAGTCACTCCCGGTGGGGAGCATCATGAATTGGCGATGGAGATGGGTTGGTGATGACGAAGAACGAAGATCCCCCTCTCCGGAGCCCCAAACGAACTCCAGATCTGTCCTCCCGAGGAAGAACAGGGCTTGGCGGCGGCTCCGTCTCATGGATCGCGATAATTCTTTCTCCCTGATTTTTTCTGGAAATATGTGATTTTATAGTATCAGGGGGGTCGTCAGCGGGGCCACCAGGTGGGTACAACCTACCTGGGCGCGCCGGGAGAGGGGGGCACGCCCTGGTGGGTTGTGCGCACCCAGGTGCCCCTCTCCGGCAGGTCTTGGCTCCAAAAATTCTTATTACCGATATAAAAAATCCTCGCAAAGTTTCGTTCCATTCTGAGAACTTTTATTTCTGCACACAAACAACACCATGGTACTTCTGCTGAAAACAGCGTCAGTCCGGGGTTAATTTCATTCAAATCATGCAAATTAGAGTCCAAAACAAGAGGAAAAGCGTGAGAAAAAGTAGATACGTTGGAGACGTATCAACTCCCCCAAGCTTAAACCTTTGCTTGTCGTCAAGCAATTCAGTTGATAAACTGAAAGTGAGAAAGAAAAACTTTTACGAACTCTTTTGCTCTTGTTTGCATAAATAAGCTTAAACAACACCCAGGTTTTCAGCCAACATTATAACTAACCATGTCGACAATAACTCTTAAAGATTATAATGACTCATATCAATGACATAATCAGCTAGCGAGAAATAATAAGAGATCTCAAACAGCAACACGTTGTCAAAACAACCATGATATAAAATGACAATAGTGGTATCTCGCTAGCCCTTTCTGAGACCGCAAAACATAAATGCAGAGCACCTCCAAAGTTCAAGCAGCGACTAAACATTGTAATTCATGGTAGAAAAGATCCAGTCATGATGCACCCAACATTAGCTACACACAATGCATAAATCATGACAGCTATGCTCTACTCAGTTTCTGGCGCTTGTTTTAGAAGGTGATGACACAACATAAAAGTAAATAGACAGAGGGAAGCAGAGATTTGCAGAGGTGCTAGAGCTCAATTTTTAAATCAGAGATAAATGATTATTTTGAGACATGCACCCTTCTCATTCACTTCACGACCATCAGTTATCAACATCTTCGATGCTAAGCACGCTAGTGGAGGTTCCCAAGCCATAAAAGTAAAGGTTTACTCCCCCTCCACCAACAATCACATTCCACGGCTTGTCCGAAACAACGGGTCCGTCCAAACCAACAATAGTCCCGGGGGAGTATTGTTTAATTATTTGCATTTTTGAGTTCCGGACTGGGAATCCCTATTACCGCCCATTTTCTCGTGCGATGGCGAGTGAATAAACACTCGACCTGAGAATAACCCGCTTAGCATGGAAGATATCGACCACCTCCTGTCGTTCCATGAACGATCCAGGCGCACAAAGGGATAATTTTTAGAAGTTTTTAGAGGTGGCACATGCAAATTTACTTAGGGTGGCAGGATAATACCGTATATAGGCAGGTATGGTGGACTCATCTAGAATAACTTTGGGTTCAAGGTTTTTGATGTACAAGCAGAATTCCCACTTAGTACAGGCGAAGGCTAGCAATTAAGATTGAGAAGCGGCCAGCTAGAGAGCAACAACAATCATAACCATGCATTATGCATAAGTAACATTGGACACTAGCATGAGTAGGATATGGACACCATGAACATAAATATCATAGAGGCTTTGTTGGTTTGATTCAACTACATGCATAAACATGTGCCAAGTCAAGCCACTCGAACATTCAGAGGAGGATACCATATCATCATACTACATCACAATCATTTTAACGCTATGTTGATATCCAAGATAAATCATTATCCACTCCCAGCTACTTATGCATGGCATGAGAAACTATAATCTCTAATTGTCATTGCAAACATGTTTAATCATAATGGGCTGAAGCATGGGTACTAGGTTAAACATATTTACACAAACAGAACAAGTCGAGTTCATACCAGTTTCTCTTTGCCACGGCCAGATCATCGAATATCGTCATTATTGCCTTTCACTTGCATGACCGAACGATATGAAAATAATAATAGTGCAAGAGTGCCGTGGACTGAGCTGGAATCTGCAAGCATTTTATTCAGCAGGAGAAGACAAGGTAAAATGAGCTCTTTATTAGTTCAACAATTATTCATATGAGAGCCACTCAACATTTTCATCGTGGTCTTCTCCTCGGTACAACTCGAATAAAAAGAAAAGAAATTCAGAGAAACACACTGAAATATTTTTAGAATTTGGTTTTCTTCAACAAGCAAGTAAAAGCAAAAACGAGAAAAAGTATTTACACGGAAAGCTCCCAACAAGCAAAAGAAGAACAAGGAAACCTTTGGGGTTTTCTTTTTAATACTACTACTAAGAATGCATAGAAAGTAAATTACCAAAACTATTTTTTTTGTTTTTTCTAAAGTTTTTCAAACACACAAGAAGAAAGCAAGAAAATAAATCTAAGCATGGACGGTACAATGAAAAAGTGTGAACACCGACAAATGAAATGATATGAGTGAACATGAATATAATGTCGGTGAGAAACACGTACTCCCCCAAGCTTAGGCTTTTGGCCTAAGTTGGTAGTCGATCAGTAGCCTGGAGGGTAGTAGTCGGCGTGGTAGCTCACGGAGGCTCTCGATGCAGATGCCTCGGCACGCCGTGCTGCCACCGCTGCTGCGTTATGAGCTCGGGCCTCGCTCTCAAGAACAAAATATCTTCCCTTGCTGTTATAGTCAAAAAGAGCAGGTGGAGGCAAATATGTATCCACAACAGATGATTGGTTAAACATCAGATTATAAGTGAAGTCATGAATCTTTCCTTTAAGGATTTTATGCTTTTTCAAAGCATCAAAATCTAAATACCGAGTGGGTAAGATAGGATCAAAGGGCAAAGGTGAAACACCCAGCCCTCGTGCTAGACGTGTGGCATAAATTCCACCATAGAACTAGCCACTTTTGGCGTTATGCTGAAGTCTACGTGCAACAATCGCTCCAAGGTTATAATTCCTTTCACCAGTGAGAGCGGTGTGAATGAGGCTCAAGTCTGGCGCACAAAGTATGCTACAATCTTGCTTGCCTACTATGCATTTCCCGTTAAACAAAGCAAAATACTGAATTGCGGGAAAGTGAATGCTCTTTATTCTTCCTTGTCTCACTCCCCTATTTTCACCGTAACAAAGGCTAGTCAAGAAAGATTCATACTCAGCCGTTGGTGGCTCATCAAGTGAACCCCAAAATGGAAGTTTGCAATGGTAAGCAAAGTTCTCCAGTGGAATAGTATATGGATTATCATAAAGCATAAACGACACTCTAGACTCACGCGGAAAATAATTAAATACTTTGACGAATGATTCAGTGAGAAGTTGGTGTTGTTCACACTTATTTGAGAGGTAGGGACTAAGACCGGCATTGTGAACATATTGCTCAAATTCCTCCTTAATTCCCACTCACATCATATACTCAGCGCAAGGCCATAAGCATGTTTTGGTGGCAGCATCTCGCGTGGAACTTTCACATGGTTCTACATAAGACCGGCGAGCAGAACTGTCACTAGAAGATGCCCCCGAGGATCGTCTCCTCGAAGAACTCCTTCCAAATAGGTTCATCATGTCCGCGTAAATTTTTTCCTATGAACAAAATTCTGAATTTCAGTCCACAAAATTTTCCCAACAAAATTGATAGCAACTACTCATAGGGATACATAGAGGCCATAGCAAGCATTCAAACTACTTAGACCACTAAGAATTCAACATGCAAGCACATCTACAGCAGCACCAAGAGTAGCTAATTATTCAAAGTATAAAACACTAAAACAAAAACTAATTGGACAAATGGTATCCCCCGAAACAGTTTCGGAAATGGAGCTTCGCGCAAAGAGATCGAAATCCACGGGTTTGAGCTCAAGAACACGGGAGAGAGAGCAATGGGGATTTTTCTGGAGGTAAGTGATGATGTGGGATGAACAGATAAGTGAGGGGGCCCACGTGGGGACCACAACCCACCAGGGCGCACCTAGGGGTCCTGGCGCGCCCAGGTGGGTTGTGCCCACCTGGTGCACCTCCCTCTGGTATTATTTTCACCAAAAATTCAGAAATATTCAAAAAAAATCATGTTCAATTTTCATGGCATTCTGAGAACTTTTATTTTTCGGTCATTTTTTATTGCACGGAAAATTTAGAAAACAGACAAAACATGGCATTTTATTTTATTTAACTAATAAAAACAGAGAATTAAAGGTAGGGACAGAAGGTAGTGCTTACTAAATTCATCAACTTCATACTGCTAAAAAATGATTCATTAATAAGGTTGATCAGGTCTTATTAACACCCACTTTCGATTAGCATGAAACCGAAGAACTTTCGTAAATCACTAAGTTACCTCAATGGGGATATGGATTTCCCCAATAATAAGCATTTCATATTTCCTTTTAATAGTAGGTAGAGGTATTTGAAAACTTCCAATAGTGATTGTCGGAGATTTTTCAATAACATCAATACCATTCACTTGGAATTGTTTCTTCGGAAAATGCACCGTATGCTCATTACCATTGATATGAAAAGTGACCTTGCTTTTATTGCAATCAATCACAGCCCCTGCAGTATTCAAGAAGGGTCTACGAAGGATAATCGACATGTTGTCGTCCTCGGGCATCTCAAGTATAACAAAGTCAGTCAAAATAGTAACATTAGCAACAACAACGGGCACATCCTCACGAATACCAATAGGTATGGCAGTTGATTTGTCAGCCATTTGCAAACATATTTCAGTAGGTGTGATTTTATTCAAGTCAAGTCTTTTATATAAAAAGAAAGGCATAACACTAACACCAGCTCCTAAATAACATAAAGCGGTTTTCAGATAATTGTTTTAATGGAGCAAGGTATAGTTGGTATTCCCAGATCTCCAAGTTTTTTAGGTACTCCATCTTTGAAAGTGTAATTAGCAAGCATAGTGGAGATTTCAGCTTCCGGTTTTTTTTCTCTTATTTGTGATGATGTCTTTCATATACTTTGCATAAGGAGGCATTTTCAAGATATCAGTCAAGCGGGTACGCAAAAAGACTGGCCTCAGCATTTCAGCAAAGCGTTCAAATTCTTCGTCATCATTATTTTTAGTTGACTTGGGTGGAAAAGGCATAGGTTTTTGAACCCACAGTTCTCTTTCTTTACCGTGTTTTCTAGCCATGAAGTCCCTTTTATCATATCTTTTATTCTTAGGTTGTGGGTTATCAAGATCAACAGGTGGTTCTATCTCAACATCATTGTCTGGTTCTTTTTCATTATTTGGTTGAGTGTCTTCACGAACCTCATCATTATCATTAGGTGAGTGTTCATTTCAAGATTGAGTTTCAGCATCAGAGATAGAAGTTTCATTATCACTATTAGGACATTTTTCTATTTCAGGTTCACTAGAGGTGTGCAAAGTCCTATCATTTTTCTTCTTCTTTTTCTTTTTAGAAGGACTAGGTGCACTAGTGTTATTTCTTTGTGAATCTTGTTCAATTCTTTTTGGGTGTCCCTCAGGATAAAGTGGTTCCTGAGTCATTTTACCTCCTCTAGTTGCAACTCTAACAGCAAAGTCATGCACATTATGATTCATTTCATCAAGTAATTCTCTTTGTGATTTAGCAACTTGTTCTAACTGAGTTTGAACCATAGAAGCATGTTTTCCAACACCTCTAACATCATTTGAGATTCCAAATAACAAGTCACTCAAGCGAGCAATCATATCAGAATTATATTTCAATTGTTTCATAACATTTGCATTGAAGTGATCTTGTTTTCTAATGTAGTTTTCAAACTCATAAAGGCATTGGCTAGGATGCATATTGTGAGGATTATCATTTTCATTGAACTTCATAAGAGAATTTACCTCTAACACCTTAGGCAATAGTGGTGTATTAAGCCCATGTATTTCTTCAATAGGAGGTAAATTTTTAACATCCTCGGCTTTAATACCCTTTTCCTTCATAGATTTCTTTGCCTCTTGCATATCTTCGGGACTGAGATATAATATACCCCTCTTCTTCGGAGTGGGTTTAGGCGGTGGTTCGGGAAGAGTCCAATCATCATAATTTTTCAATATGTTATTCAATAATTCTTCAGCTTGCCCAACAGTTCGTTCCCTGAAAACACAACCAGCACAACTATCTAGGAAGTCCCTAGAAGCAGCGGTTAGTCCATTATAGAAGATATCAAGTATTTCATTTTTATTAAGAGGATGATCAGGCGAAGCATTAAGTAACTGGCAAAGCCTCCCCCAAGCTTGTGGGAGACTCTCTTCTTTTATTTGAACAAACTTAAATATTTCCTATAAAGCAGCTTGTTTCTTATGAGCAGGGAAATCAGAGAAGTAATAAATCATATCCTGGGGACTACACACACAACCAGGAGCAAGAGTATTGTACCAAGCTTTAGCATCACCCTTTAATGACAAAGGAAATAATTTGAGAATAAAGTAATAGTGAGCTTTCTCATCGTGAGTGAAAAGGGTGGCTATATCATTCAACTTAGTAAGATGTGCCACAACAGTTTTAATTTCATAACCATGGAAAGGATCAGATTCAACCAAAGTAATTAACTCCGGGTCGACAGAGAATTCATAATCATTATCATCAATAAAGATAGGTGAAGTAGCAAACTTAGGATCACATTTCATTCTACAATTCAGAGATTTTTCTTTATACTTGCATAGTAATTTCTGTAGATCATCTCTATCCTTACAAGCAAGAATATCTCTAGTTGTCTCCTCATTCATAACATAACCTTTTGGTACCTTAGGAAATTCATATCTAGGAAGGCTAGTTCTAGCAGGTGTTTTAGGAGTTTCAGTTTCAAGCTCATCATTAGATTCAACAACATCATGTTGTATTACTCTAGCAATTTGTTCATCAAGAAATTCACCAAGTGGCACATCATCATTATCAAGCAAGGTACTAGCATCATCATAAGCATTATCCATAGCAGAAGTAGCATCATCAATAACTTGCGACATATTAGAATTGATAGCATGTGGTGGAGTTGCAAGTTTACTCATAACAAAAGGTGAATCTAAAGCAGAACTAGATGGCAGTTCCTTACCTCCCCTCGTCTTTGAGGGAAATATCTTAGTCTCTGGATCCTTCAGATTCTTCATAGTGATAAATTGATAGTAATCCCAAGTGACTCAACAAATATAGATATGCTCCCCGGCAACGGCGCCAAAAAAAGGTCTTGATAACCCACAAGTATAGGGGGTCGCAACAGTTTTTGAGGGTAGGGTATTCAACCCAAATTTATAGATTTGACACAAGGGGAGCCAAAGAACATTTGAAGGTATTAGCAGCTGAGTTGTCAATTCAACCACACCTGGAGATTAATTATCTGCAGCAAAGTGATCAGTAGCAAGGTAGTTGATAGTTTTGATAGTAGTAGTAGCAGCAACAGTAACAGTAACAGTGATAGCAATAATTTCGTAGCTAGTGTAACAATGATGATAGCAGTAGTAACTTAGCAGAAACAATATAGGATAAATTCGTAGGCATTGGATCGGTGACTTGTTGGATGATATTCATCATGTGACAGTTATAACCTAGGGCGATACAGCACTAGCTCCAGTTCATCGATATAATGTAGGCATGTATTCCATAAATAGTCATACGTGCTTTATTAAAAGAACTTGCATGACATCTTTTGTCCTACCCTCCCGTGGCAGCGGGGTCCATATTGGAAACTAAGGGATATTAAGGCCTCCTTTTAATAGAGAACCGGAACAAAGCATTAACACATAATGAATACATGAACTCCTCAAACTACGGTGATCACCGAGAGTGTGCCCGGTTGTTGTCACTCCGGGGTTGTCGGATCATAACACGTAGTAGGTGACTATAACTTGCAAGATCGGATCTAAAACATGGATATAATGATGAATTCATAAACGGTTCATATCCGAATTCATGGCACCCAGGCCCAAAGTGACAAGCATTAAGCATGGCAAAGTCATAGCAACATCAATCTAAGAACATAGTGGATACTAGGGATCGGGCCCTAACAAAAATAACTCGATTACATGATGAATCTCATCCAACTCCTCACCGACCAGCGAGCCTACGAAGGAATTACACACTCCCGGTGGGGAGCATCATGGAATTGGCGATGGAGATGGGTTGGTGATGACGAAGAACGAAGATCCCCCTCTCCGGAGCCCCAAACGGACTCCAGATCTGTCCTCCCGAGGAAGAACAGGGCTTGGCGGCGGCTCCGTCTCGTGGATCGTGATAATTCTTTCTCCCTGATTTTTTCTAGAAATATGTGATTTTATAGTATCAGGGGGGTCGTCAGCGGGGCCACCAGGTGGGTACAACCCACCTGGGCGCGGCAGGAGAGGGGGGCGATCCCTGGTGGGTTGTGCCCGCCCAGGTGCCCCTCTCCGGCAGGTCTTGGCTCCCGAAATTCTTATTATTCATATAAAAAAATCCTCGCAAAGTTTCGTTCCATTCCGAGAACTTTTATTTTTGCACAAAAACAACACCATGGTAGTTCTGCTGAAAACAGCGTCAGTCCGGGGTTAGTTTCATTCAAATCATGCAAATTAGAGTCCAAAACAAGAGGAAAAGCATGAGAAAAAGTAGATACGTTGGAGACATATCAGTAGTCTATATTGGAATCTCTTAAAATACTTATATTTAGGAACAGATGTTGTATAACACATGGCATGCAGCTAACGTCGACGACAAACAACAGCATCGCCCATTGTAGCCCTGTGTAAGTACATGGAAAGGTAATCTTAACTATAACAGGGTTAACATCCACCAAAAATAGCAAATGGTAATAAAATAGCAGCATCTGTAGTGATATCTTCATTGCGAAAAAGTAGCACGGTAGCAAAGGGACGGATTAAAAAATGGATAGAATTGTTTACTACAACAGACAACCTACTATAGCCATTGAAACTGGTACTGATAGAAATGAAATTGACAGAGTTAAACATCGCAAGGCAGGTGCTACTAGAGTAGAGAATGGCCCTATAGTCTATAAAAAGGTAGGGGAAATAGCTAAGACGTGTTAGTCATGTTTACTACAACATGCTTAATACATCAGCCATTGCAAATGGTATTGGTAAGATTGAACAAGTGAGATCATACTTGGTAAGTCCTGAGAGGTAGTTGTTGTGGCACTTCATCTTGGCCAGAGCCCGCCCAAAGTCAGCAGCGACGGAGGCGAGGTGTTCCTCCAGGTCGAAGCGTGGATCAGCGGCGCTGGCATGTGTACCTACAGGCAACTAGTAAATGTTAGAAGTTAAACTGCAATTGCACAAATGATGTAAAATACTGTAAGAGTGGGATGCAGCTAACCTCGACGGCAAACAACAACATCGCCCGTTATGGCCCCGCGTAAATACATGGAAAGGCATATTAACTACAATAGGGTTAGCATCCACTAAAAATAGGAAATGGGCAGCATCTCTAGTGATATCTTCATCGCAGAGAGTAGCACGGTAGCAAAGGGACAGGTTAAAAAATGGATACAACTGTTAATTACAAAAGGCTTAATAGCATCCTGAATGATGTATTGTAAGTTTGTTGCTGCTATTGGTGAAATTGAGCTGGACTGTTAATACTTGAACATCACACAGCGTGCAGTACTGAAATAAACAAGGCACGAACATGCTTAATACATCAACCGTACAAAACATAGACATGGTAAGTTGTATTGGTAAGATTGAGCTGGTCAAATCATACTTGGTAAGTCCTGGGGGTAGTCGTTGGGGCACTTCATCTGGGCCAGAGCCTATACCAAGTCGGCGGCGGCGGAGGTGAGCTGTTCCTCTGGGCCAACACGCTCAGCGGCCATCGCGCCATCAACCGCCATCAGCTCCTCGACCTCCATGTGATATGTGGTTGGGCTTCACGGCGATGCTCTGGAGGTAGGGGTGGTGGGGATTTGGAGGCATGAGGATGTTTCACATGCTCCATTTAAGCAATCAGGTCGGGGCCGTGATAGATATTGGTGGGTTACCTCACTAGATCGATGATGATAGGGGCAGAACGTAGATGTGGTTGAAGTTGTGGTTGCGGTGGCGGCGGTTTGAGCTTCTGGGAGTGGGGGCGTGGGGGAGACACTGCGAAAAATTGATGGGTGGGGATGTGGTGGGAGGAATAAATTTTGAGATCGCGTGCCTAATGAAAATTGCGCTGCGAAACTTGTAACTTGGGCGAGGGAAACACACAACACAGACGAAGCGCGTAAAATACTCGTGTGCGAGAAAAGAGAAAATTGGCAGATCCCGTCTCCAAAAAATGTACACATGTAGTTGATTTTTTTGGTCAATAGTACACTTGCTTTATTAGGAAACATCGCACATGTAACTAACTTATGGATCATTAACACAAAAAACGCACACGGGTACGCCATAGAAACCGTGTGTTTTGTGATCTTCTAATAATTCTTATATCTATCAGCATCTCTAGCCGCACCTAATTTAAAAATCACTTTCGTTGTTGCAGGATTATTCAATGAACATGAATGAGGCAAAGGTGACACCCGATGAACAATCATCGGTTTATGAAGTGCAATCAAGTGTCAACCAGCCTCGCTCGCATAGCCAGATTTGATCCTATGCAATAAGAGAGAAGCTTGCTGCCATCCGCCGGCACGGCTATTTAAGCCGGTGTGCGGCCAACTCGCACGGCAAGGTGGGACTAAAAACCAGCTGCTGCCAGCTCTAGTCTCCGGTGGCTTCCGGTGGCTGCGGGCGGATGTTTCGGAAGTATTTAGGGCCAGGTGAGGCTACAGAACTTCAATGAACACATGCTAATCAATGCTCAAAGCCCTCAAAGGATGCGCTTACTGACATTGTACGTTGATAATAGATAGAACCAACTTAAAGTACTACTGGTAATTTGCTGTAAAACTAGTACGAATGTAGTATTGATAGATGCTCGTAATTAATTATACAAACTTACGGGCGACACAAGCACTAACTACTTCCCCCATGCTGGCATCGGGGCATGCTAGCCAGACACCATCGTCCTCCTTCCCGGCCTTTTCGACGGCAGCCCACCGTGCTTCGATCTCCGCCAAGCTCTCCTCAGCACGGCGTGCGGATTCTTCTTTCTTGTGGCGGCGGGACTCTATTTTCTTGACTGCTTTCTGCCTTTTCTACTCCTTCCATGCGGCTTTGGCCGCATCTAGATCCACCGTCCATTCGGCCATGGCAACATCAAAGTCCACCCACGTACTTGTGCGGCCACGGGCGGCGATGAACTCGGCGCGATGGGATGCCATCGCTTCCTTACCATGTGTGCGGTCGCGGGCGGCAAGGAACTCGGCGTGGCGGGATGCCATCGCTTCCTTACCAGTAACTGTGCGTTGCGGTGCTATGGACGACACTTGGAGAGAGCTCTGGGATGGAGTGGCCGGACAGCTGTACAGTGCTGTGGTTTTTAAGAGCTCAACGACAAAAGACGAAGGAAATTTGGCTTCCTTTACAATCTTGCTCATTCATTATCACACACGGTTCATCGCCGTCGCCTCCGGAAACAATGTGCGCTGAGCCTATTGTGTGTTGCGTTATGATTGGGCGGAACCCCAGCCACGCGGATCACACGTGTGCATCGTAGGATGCACCACGATCGAACGGCAATCCACGTCCCTCACATCACACCCATGCAGCTGTAGCTGGATTGAATTTATATGCGCTAAATGCCTAGAAAATGCACATGATCCACTAAATATGGTAAATGAGTCCGGAAAAGTGCCAAATTTGAACATAGTGCTTTGCAGGGTGTATCTTCATCGTAGAAAAAACTGAAGGACAAAGAACAAAGGAAATTTGGATTCCCCTTCAATCTTGGTGATTTTCCTCTCGAAACCATGGAAGTTCCTTGGTGATGGTTCGATTTATGAAGGGCGTGCATGATGACATAAGCCAAACCTTCTCAATTTTTTACCAGGGCATGGTGAGGCCGTACCATGGCACCATGCCAGGTGTTATGTTTTTCAAGCATTTATTTCATTTCTCTATAGTTGAAAAACCAATAAACAAACGTTTGTGGTTGACTATTGCCACACATTTCATCAAAATCTCTGCCCATTCCTTATAAAAGGCATGAGAATTTACTAAATAACACGAGCATGGTTTTCTAGACCGTTCTTGTGCACCTTTTCATGCACCGATTGTTTGAATTTGAATTATGTGCATTAATGACTAGAAAATGCACATAATCCCCTAAATATGGTAAATGAACCCGGAAAAGTGCGAAATTTGAACACGGTGATTTGCAGGGTGTATGTTCATTGTAGAAAAAAACTCATGGACAATGGACGAAGGAAATTTGGATTCCCCTTCAATCTTGGTGATTTCCCCCTTGAAACCATGAAACTTCCTCGGTGATGGTTCCATTTATGAAAGGCGTGCATGATGACATAAGCCAAACCTTCTCAAATTTTTACCAGGGCACGGTGATGCCATACCATGGCACCACGCCAGGCGTCATATTTTCCAAGCATGTCTTTCATTTTTCTATAGTTGAAAACCCAATAAACGACGCGTTTGTGGTTGACTATTGCCACATATTTCCTTGAAATCTCTGCCCATTCCTTGTAAAAGGCATGAGAATTTACTAAATAGCACGAACATGGTTTTCCTAACCGTTCTTGTGCACCTTTTCATGCATCGATTGTTCGAATTTGAATTATGTGCATTAATGCCTAGAAAATGCACATAATCCCCTGAATATGGTAAATGACCCTGAAAAAATGCCAAATTTGAACATGCTGGATTGGAGGGGGTATGTTGATCGTTGAAAAAAAACCTGAATGACAAACTAGGACGGAAATTTGGATTCCCCTTCAATCTTGGTGATTTCCCCCTCGAAACCATGAAACTTCCTCGGTGATGGTTCATTTTATGAAGAGCATGCATGATGATATAAGCCAAAGCTTCTCAAATTTTTACTAGGGCACGGTGAGGCCATACCATGGCACCATGCCAGGAATCTTGTTTTTCAAGCATGTATTTCATTTTTCTATTGTTGCAAAACCAATAAACAACGTGTTTGTGGTTGACTATTGCCACACATTCCCTTGAAATCTCTGCCCATTCCTTGTAAAAGGCATGAAAATTTACTAAATAGCATGCGCATGGTTTTCCAGACCGTTCTTGTGCACCTTTTTATGCATCGATTGTTCGAATTTGAGTTATGTGCATTAATGCCTAGAAAATGCACATAATACCCTAAATATGGTAAATGAGCCCGGAAAAATGCTAAATTTGAACACGTTGCATTGGAGGGGGTATGTTGATCGTTGAAAAAAACCGAATGACAAACTAGGATGGAAATTTGGACTCCCTTTCAATCTTGGTGATTTCCCCCTTGAAATCATGAAACTTCCTCGGTGATGGTTCGATTTATGAAGGGCATGCATGACGACATAAGCCAAACCTTCTCAAATTTTACTAGGGCACGGTGAGGCCATACCATGGCACCATGCCAGGCTTCATGTTTTTCAAGCATCTATTTCATTTTTCTATAGTTGAAAAACCAATAAACGACGCATTTGTGGTTGACTATTGCCACACATTGCCTTGAAATCTCTGCCCATTACTTGTAAAAGGCATGAGAATTTACTAAATAGGACGAGCATGATTTTTCAGGCCGTTCTTGTGCACCTTTTCATGCACCGATTGTTTGAATTTGAATTATGTGCAGTAATGCCTAGAAAATGCACATGATCCCCTAAATATGGTAAATGATCTTGGAAAAATGCCAAATTTGAACACGTTGCATTGGAGGGGATATGTCAATTGTAGAAAAAAACTAAATGACAAACTAGGAAGCAAATTTGGTTTCCCCTTCAATCCCGGTGATTTACTATCGCACACGATTCATCTCTGTCGCCTCTGCGAATCATGTGTGTTCATCCACACATGCAAAAGGAAAAAGAAAACCCTTGCCCCCTTCCCACTTCGTCCCCGCATACTCACCGCAAACTCCTCCAGAACTCTGCACCTCATCAATTTCTATCGCAGTGGCCACCCTAAGCTTGACGACTGTCATCTGCGGGCAGAGGTCGCGCTCGAAACAGCACAGGATTTCGCCCCTACCGTTTGCTGCCGCCTATCTGCACCGACTTGCACCGACATTCTAGACTCTGGTCGATTGGTGTTTTCTGCGGGATTGGGCCGGGGAATTTTCTCATGGAGAAGGTAATCAATTTAGCGAAATATTCACTCATCTCTTATCGCAGTCCGTCCATCGCTGTTAATCAACCAACGGAAATCGCTGTGGATTCATTTTTCTTCTAGCTGATTCGAGGGTTTTCATTCATGTGTCCACAGTGTGAGCACAAATTGGGCAAGTGTGGTCGCGGCCAGTCGAAAATCAAGTTCTATCTCACCATTCCGGATGACTTCAGGGAGTGCTCGGTATGTTCAATCTCACTCTACCACGGTCGGCATGGCCTAAATTTGTGAACATATATCGTGTATTGCTACATTTGGATAAAAGGTACGGTGCCACATGCATCCTAGACGTCGAAGCTGATTTTTTCCGCTATATTAGGCAAATTAATGGTGTATTGTTCACTCAGTCACTCTCATATTTGCATCAAATCTTTCTTGCATTATCTATTTTCAATTATATATTTTTGTACTTTGCTTTTAGCTATATATTGTTCTATTCTATCAGTTACTCCCATATTTGCATCTTGCTCTGCTATGTCAATATATCTAATTTACGATCTTAATTTTCATTTCAAGCAGTACATCCCTTGCTTTGCAAGAACACGAGTAGAAGTAAATCTTGAGCTTTACTTTGTTGATGACTCCATGTATGTCATATTGACAACGCAACATGGATTTACAATGACAATTAGCGTAAAAGTTGATAAAGATGGTTAGTCCTATTTTGATGCAGACCTTTGGAGAAAAAATTCTATGTTTTATGAACTGAAAACTGGCAATAAAATTCTAGTGCGTGCACCACAGCCGGGTCTAATTTCTATGTTTTGGAGAAAAAATTCTATGTTTTATGTTTACTTCCCCAACGTCATCAGCCGATCAAAGTCTGATCGAGGTTAGTGTTCTTTCAGCTAACTCCATGCTGGCATATTACTTAGCAAAATCGGGGTATTTTTTCTGAGTAACTGATCACTATTTAAGCAACCAATTGTGATTTCATTTTCCCACTCTGTTCCTAGGCAGTAACAAATTCTATTTACCAATTGATGTTATGAATAAATAATACCTTCCACCTTTTAAGCAGGATATGTTGGATGCATAGTTAACGATCTGTATGTTACTCAATCTACCAAATTTCACTGGAAAGACTTGAAGCATGTGATAAAATTTGTTGATAATCTGACAGAGATAGCACAACATATGAACACTGGATTTTGGATGGGATTAATTATACCTATGGTGCACACATTGAACAGGACCAATTGTGTGCACAAAACACTGGTACAAAGTCTTATTTTTATGTTGATGTTCATAAACTATATATATCTTCAACGCTATATTACAATTGGTTTTTATTCTCCATTTCCACAAAAATTGCCCATTGCAGCTGTTCCTGAATCGATTTCCCGGCGTGGTCGAATTACGCTTGTGCCTGCTAATAACGCCAAAGTGATTGCAAGGTACTGCATTTCCCGCAGAAATGGAACCATTCAAATTAACAAGTTCTCGCTTGTCGTGGCAATGCATCCATATTGGAAAATTGGAGACACTGTTCTACTCATGCTCTACCAAGGCACAAGAGGGTTCTTCCTTTTCATTGACGAGATGTCGAGTCACCGTCAGCAAGCCGCTTCCAGTGGATAGTTCTGGTTGTTGGCCCTCAGCTTCTTAAAATGTGCTATTTGTTACTATGTTAAGTATGTAGATATGGACCATATGGTTGTCAAAATCGTGTTATGAAGATCCTCCTTTTGTCGAATAGTGTAACCACTATATATATGTTACTCAAATGCTGTTAGCCAAGTTCTTAAATTTTCATGGAAAGTATTAGTATCGTACACAGTTCATTCAGTTTAAGCGTGTGCCCGGTAGAGTAGAGGATGTCTATGTTTTCGACGTGGCGATCAACACCGATGTCCAGAAGGCATTTGCATATTAATTGTCCATATTGCAAATTCAGATAATATACAGACAAGCCAGCCTATACAATTGACATATATATATATATATATATATATATATATATAGGGAAAATCCATCCTACCACCCGGTGGTAGTTACCCCACATGTCTCATATACTAGCATGTGGTACTATATATATGCTATTTTATTATTTCAAATATGTTCATATACTATATCTAAGATATTTCAAAACAAGTTACATGAAAAAATTGCATATGAGCCCATAGTTTTTGTTATATTTGTGAAATATGTACATATTTGTATGTAAAAAAGAACATACTCAAAAAATGATACATACTACCTAAAAATTTGTATATATACTACCTAATCATTGTTATATACTACGCACTACACGTACATACTCTCGGTTTCGACAGATACTACATACAACATACAAAACGCTAGTGGTGGTAACTACCACTTCTTGTAGGAAACATTTGTCCTATATATATATATTGCTAATTTACAGGAATATAACAAACCGCACACGCACAAAAGAGCTACACTGTGCACCTGACGCTGACCAAGCATGCACAATAGTCATCGTTCATCAGCGTGTCGATCATGGGCTCAGTGGGAATGGAGGCCGCCAAGTCGATGAACTACACACCTTGATCGATCGAGGCTGGGGCAGACTCGACATTGGGAATCGCCAGTACTACCTCGGGCGCAGCGCTCACCAGGGCTACCCCGACTGCCGGGTCTGCCCCAGCGACGTCCGGCAAGACGGCATCGGCTCTCGTCAGGGCTACCGTGATGCCCCCAGGCATACGCTGGCGACGTCCGGTGCTGTGCCCTCCTCCATCTGGGACATAAGCCTACGCCTCGTGCGTCCGACGCCATTGTTGCAGTTGTCCTAGTGTCGTCGAGGTACCTCCTCCGCCGCACTTTGCACCGAGTCAGCGGTATCGCCCGCTGATGTCGCTTGAACTATGTCGGTATTTCCCCTAAGTGGAAGGGATGATGCAGCACAGCTACGGTAGGTATTTCCCTCAGTTATGAAACCAAGGTATCAATCCAGTGGGAGAACCAAGCAACACTATGTAAACGGTACCTGCACACAAAGAACAAATACTTGCAACTCGACGAGCAAGAGGGGTTGTCATTCCCTCCACGGTAAAAAGATAGATAAATTTGTGGTAGATTAGATAAATAGCTCTCGATAAAACGCGAGATAAAATAAGTACTACAAAAGTGCAGCAAGGTATTTTTGGGTTTTTGGAATAATAGATCCGAAAATAAATTCGAAGAAAAATAGATTTCAAAGCAAATATGATAAAGAATAGACCCGGGGGCCATGGATTTCACTAGTGGCTTCTCTCAAGAAAATAGCACACGGTGGGTAAACAAATTAATGTTGGACAATTGATAGAAGTGCGAATAATTATGATGATATCCAAGGAAATGATCAATATATAGGTATCACGTCCAAGATTAGTAGACCGGCTCCTGCCTGCATCTACTAATATTACTCCACACGTCGACCGCTATCCAGCATGCATATAGTGTATTAAATTCAAGGAAAAATGGAGTAATGCAATAGGAACGATGACATGATGTAGATGAGATCTATTCATGTTGGAATAGCCCCCATCTTGTTATCCTTAATAGCAACGATACATGCGTGTCTTGCTGCACCTTCTCTCACTAGGAAAGTACACCGCATGATCGAACCCATCACAAAGCGCGTCTTCCCATGGCAAGAAAAATCGATCTAGTCGGCCTATCTAAACCAATGATTCGAAGAAGAAATACGAGGCTATAAATAATCATGCATATAAGAGATTAAAAGAAGACTCAAATAATATTCATGGATCTAGATCTGATCATAAACTCAAAGTTCATCGGATCCCAACAAACACACCGCAAAAAAGAGTTACATCAAATAGATCTCCAAGAGAACATTGTATTGAGAATAAAAAGAGAGAGAGAGAGAGGAAGCATCTACCTACTGCCTACTGCTACTTCTTGAGCTTGCCATGGTTTTTCCCTTGAAGAGGAAAGGGTGATGCAGCAAAGTAGAGATAAGTATTTCCCTTAGTTTGAGAACCAAGGTATCAAACTAGTAGGAGACAACACACAAATCACCAATACCTGCACAAACAATCAAACAACTTGCACCCAACGCGATAAAGGGGTTGTCAAAGGGCGGTTACTTACAAAAGTGAGATCTGATAGAGATAGATGAAACTAAACAAAAGGTCAAGTAAATATTTTTGGTATTTTTTATTTATAGATCGGAAACTAAAAGATTTGGAAATAGTAGAGCGGAAACTTATATGATGGAAAATAGACCCGGGGGCCATAGGTTTCACTAGAGGCTGCTCTCAAGATAGCAAATAATACGATGGGTGAACAAATTACTGTCGAGCAATTGATAGAAAAGCGCAAAGTTATGACGATATCTAAGGCAATGATTATGAAATATAGGCATCATGTCCGTGTCAAGTAGACCGAAATGATTCCGCATCTAGTACTATTACTCCACACATCGACCGACTCCTGCCTGCATCTAGAGTATTAAGTTCATAAAGAACTGAGTAACGCATTAAGTAAGATGACATGATGTAGAGGAATAAACTCAAGCAATATCATGTAAACCCCATCTTTTTATCCTCAAGGGCAACAATACAATACGTGCCTTGCTGCCCCTACTGTCACTGGGAAAGGACACCGCAAGATTGAACCCAAAGCTAAGAACTTCTCCCATTGCAAGAAAAAACAATCTAGTTGGCCAAACCAAACCGATAGTTCGAAGAGAATTACAAAGATACCAAATCATGCATAAAAGAATTCAGAGAAGATTCAAATAATATTCATAGATAAGCTGATCATAAATCCACAATTCATCGTATCTCAACAAACACACCACAAAAGAAGATTACATCGGATAGATCTCCAAGAATATCGAGGAGAACATGGTATTACGGTAAGCCATCCCAAAGGTCTTACTTGGCACAAACACTAATTAAAACACAAAACCACATCTAACCAGAGGCTAGATGAATTATTTATTGAAAAAGAAAGAAAATATTTGGTTGTCTCCCAACAAGTGCTTTTCTTTAAAGCCTTTTAGCTAGGCATTGATAATATTAATGATGCTCACACGAAAGATTGCCATTGAAACACGAAGATAGCATCATGTAGCAAGTGAAAAACACATCTAAGTCTAACATAATTCCTAGGCATAGGCATATTATAGGAAAACGAATTATCAACACAAGCAAAAACTAGCATATGCAAGGAAGAAGAAAGAGATGATAGCAATCTCAACATGAAGAGAGGTAATTTACTAACATGGAAATTTCCACAACCATATTTTCCTCTCTCATAATAATTACATGTAGGATCATATTCAAATTCAACAATATAGCTATCACATAAATTATTCTCTACATGATACACATGCATGCAAAGTTGACACTCTTCCAAAATAGTGGGATTATCATTAACTAAAGTCATGACCTTTCCAAACCCACTTTTATAAAAAAAAATCATAAGATTGAATATTCTCCAAATATGTGGCATCTAAATTTGACAATCTTCCAAAACCACTTTCAATATTATTGCAAACATTATTAGTAATCTCATATTCATCATGGGGCTTAAATAATTTTTCAAGATCATAAGAAGAATCACCCCAATCATGATCATTACAACAAGTAGTAGACGTAGAAAAATTAGCATCCCCAAGCTTAGGGTTTTGCATATCATTAACATAATTGACATAAATAGAATTTATAATAACATCATTGCAATCATGCTTTTCATTCAAAGATCTATTGTGAATCACTTCATAAAGCACTTCATCACAATTTTCAGATTCACGGATCTCAAGCAAAACTTCATAAAGATAATCTAGTGCACTCAAATCACTAGAAATTGGTTCATCATAATGGGATCTCTTAAGAAGATTAGCAAATGGATGAAGATCCATAAACCTTTGGTTCTGAATTTCAATAAACACACAATTATACCAAGCGAACAAGCAAACAAACTAAGTAAGACATAAGTGCAAACGAAAAGACGAACGAAAGAAGGGCGAAGAAAAGGCAAATCTTTTCAAAAATAATTTTAGAAGTGGGGGAGAGGACAACGAGAGGCAAATGGCGAATAATGTAATGCAAGAGATGAGAGTTTATGATGGGTACTTGGTATGTCTTGACTTCGCGTAGATCTCCCCGGCAACGGTGCCAAAAAATTCTTCCTGCTACTTCTTGAGCTTGCGTTGGTTTTTCCCTTGAAGAGGAAAGGGTGATGCAACAAAGTACAAATAAGTATTTCCCTCAGTTTGAGAACCAAGGCATCAATCCAGTAGGAGACAACGCACAAATCGCCAATACCTGCGCAAACAATGAAACAACTTGCAACCAACATGATAAAGGGGTTGTCAATCCCTTCACGGTTACTTGCAAAAGTGAGACCTGATAGAGATAGATGAAACTAAGCAAAATGTAAAGTAAATATTTTTTGTATTTTTGGTTTATAGATCGGAAAGTAAAAGATTGCAAAATAGTAGATCACAAACTTATATGATGGAAAATAGACCTGGGGCCCATAGGTTTCACTAGAGGCTTCTCTCAAGATAGCAAATAATACGGTGGGTGAACAAATTACAGTCGAGCAATTGATAGAAAAGTGCAAAGTTATGACGATATCTAAGGCAATGATTATGAAATATAGGCATCATGTCCATGTCAAGTAGACCGAAATGATTCTGCATCTACTACTATTACTCCACACATCGACCGACTCCTGCCTGCATCTAGAGTATTAAGTTCATGAAGAACAAAGTAACGCATTAAGTAAGATGACATGATGTAGAGGAATAAACTCAAGCAATATGATGTAAACCCCATCTTTTTTATCCTCGATGGCAACAATACAATACGTGCCTTGCTGCCCCTACTGTCACCGGGAATGGACACCGCAAGATTGAACCCAAAGCTAAGCACTTCTCCCATTGCAAGAAAAACCAATCTAGTTGGCCAAACCAAACCGATAGTTCGAAGAGAATTACGAAGATACCAAATCATGCATAAAAGAATTCACAGAAGATTCAAATAATATTCATAGATAAGCTGATCATAAATCCACAATTCAGCGGGTCTCGACAAACACACCGCAAAAGAAGATTACATCGCACAGATCTCCAAGAACATCGAGGAGAACATGGTATTGAGAATCAAAGAGAGAGAAGAAGCCATCTAGCTACTAGCTAGGACCCGTAGGTCTGAGGTAAACTACTCACGCTTCATCGAAAGGGCAATAGAGTTGCTGTAGAAGCCCTCCGTGATTGAATCCCCCTCCGGCAGGATGCCGGAAAAGGCCCCTAGATGGGATCTCATGGGTACAGAAGGTTGCGGCGGTGGAAAAGTGTTTTCGTGGATAGTTCTGGTGGTTTGGGAATATATGTGAATATATAGGCAAAGGAATTAGGTCAGGGGAGTCACGGGGGGCCCACAAGGTAGGGGGACGGTCCCTCCCCCCTTGTGGCCGCCTCGTGGCTCTTCTGACTTGATCTCCAAGTCTCTGGGGTGTCTTCTGGTCCCAAAAAACCATCGCGAAGGTTTTACTCCGTTTGGACTCCGTTTGGTATTCCTTTTCAGCGTAACTCAAAAACAAGGAAAAAACATAAACTGGCACTAGGCTCTAAGTTAATGGGTTAGTCCAAAAAATAATATAAAATAGCATATTAGTGCATATAAAACATCCAAAACAGATAATATAATAGCATGGAACAATAAAAAATTATAGATACGTTGGAGACGTATCACCTACGAACCCGTAGGTCTATGATGAACTACTCACGCATCATCGGAGAGGCACCAATGAGGATGATGAACCCCTCCGTGATGGTGTCTAGATTGGATCTCGTGGTTCTGGAACTTGCGACGGCTGGAATTGTGTTTCGTCGAATTCCCCTAGGGTTTCTAGAATATTTGGCAATTTATATGGCGAAGAGGCCGTGCTGGAGGCCACCGAGGGGAGCACAACCCCCTGGGCGCGCCCAGGTGGGTTGTGCCCACCTCGGGCCTCCTCTCTGGTACTTCTTTAGCCCATGTTGTGTCTTATGGTCCAGAAAAGTTCTCCAAAAAGTTTTGCTGCATTTGGACCCCGTTTGGTACTGATATTGTGCGAAGTAAACAACAAGCAAAAACAGCAACTGTCACTGGGCACTATGTCAATAGATTAGTCCCAAAAAATTAGATAAAGTTGCTATAAAATGATTGTAAAACATCCAAGAATGATAATATAATAGCATGGAACAAGCAAAAAATATAGATACGTTGGATACGTATCAGCATCCCCAAGCTTAATTCCTACTCGTCCTCGAGTAGGTAAATGGTAAAAACAGAATTTTTGATGTGGAATGCTACCTAACATGTTCATCACATATTATTTTCTTTTGTAGCATGGACATTTGGACTTTTGTATGGTTCAAAGCAATAGTCTATTTTTGACATGAATATTTCAATACTCACTGGTACAGCAAGGTGCTATACAAACAGTTTTTAACCCCTTTCCGCGACGGTGTTCGGAACCGTCACCTAGTGAGTGACTGTGATAGGGGGTCCTTCCCACATGACCCAGAAACTGTCGGGGATATGCCCTCCTGGCACACATGCTCGAAAAAATGAGGTCGTGTGCGACCGGCGAGCGACCAAATACGGTTATAGGTACAGTAGTGCTAAAAAATACAATTATACAGGCGAAATCGTTTCCGGTTGTAAGTACATCCCACACAGTCAGTCCCCGCTAAGTGTTTTCGTTCGTATATACATCCCACACAGTCGCTCCAAAGAAAACATTTGCGCAAAGTGTCCTAACGCAAACAGTTTTCAAGAGAATGTCGTGTGTGATTGTTCATTGATCCAACACGGTTTATTCCTAGAAACTGTGTGCGTCGGCTGAGGTCATCGCCCATGGTGTTTTCTCAATAACCGTTTGCAATAGGAAAACCCAATTAGTAGGCTAATTGGCCAATTAGCAGGCTAATTGGCCAATTAGCAGGCTAATTGCCCTATTATTAAAAATCCATTTATTAATCTAATTGACATTCATATTAAGCACATAATATATTTCATTTCCATATTAAGGAAGTAGGATTTCATAATTGAAATACATCCGAGTACAATATGATATAGCTTCAGCACTCAGCTACCCCATTACACAACTGCACCAGCACCAAGTTTCACATGCAACATCTAGAATTTTTCGAAATTAGCATCATAGGCGGTACATAGACATATGCATCTCATTTGGAAAACTGCTGAAGCGGAAGGCGAATATTGAGCCTTCATTCATGTTGAAGGTCTTTGCAACTTTACGCCTGTGCCTGTGGATGATTGACCGTCCATCCTTCATCCTCTTCAGGAACACTTCAATATTGAACCGTGGGTGTTGTATGAAAACTTTCATTGCCTCCTGACCATAGAGGTGGTTTGAGAGGTAATCATCAGTGAATTGCTTTGGAAAGGCCTGAAAACAAGGATGTGCATAAATATCTTCTCAATATTGGAAATGGGGCAAAGGAATACAAAAGGCAAGGTATAATAGTTAGTGCCATCTTGTAGTGAATTGATGTCTTCTTCATTGTGCAGACAAAGATTTTGTTGTTTTTTGCCGCTAATTTCTTTATCCTAACAATCTTTCTGCGTTCTTGACTTGATTGATATTCATGGACAAATCATTTCCCCATATGCAAAAAGGGTCGAACAGTGGGTCAAAACCTCTGGTAGCAGGACCTACATGTGCAAGACCAAATTGTTAAAAACCTAAATATTAGAATTGGTCCTGCAATTGCACAATAATGTGCAATTAGACAACGGACCATGCATGTGCTAACCTCGATTGTAAACCTTAGTGCTTCCCATTGTTTCCTTGCAACACATATAAGGTAGTTACTCATCAGTTTACGTAAGGGTTTGCATGCTATCAGTAAAATATGTTGATGAAAAATAAGCACATTGCAGATTCATCATATTAATTCAAGCCACATGGAAAACCCATTTATCCAAACCAAGCATGAGTAAGAACTAGGAAATATAGCACATGTATATGTTTCTCATGTATTATGTGCAGCCAAATTCGATTTATTCCTCACATGCACAACAATACAAAATTCTACCCACGACAATTCGACATCGCATTGCAGAATTGAACCAAGCAGTTAACTAAACACCACAAAAAATGAACCAAACGTTAACTGAGCACCACATTGTACAATATAACATACTCCTAATAGAAGATTCGACAGTTAACCAAACCAAGCATGCTTGACAACTTGGAAAATTGCACCCTGAAGAATTGAACATCACAATTGCAGAATTGAGCCAAACAGTTAACTAAACACCACATTGCACGACATATAGAACATATACACTAGAGCAGAAGATTGCATGGTAAAAGTAGATAGCACAATTTACTAGAATTTGTTAAGGAAAAGCAGTAGCTAGCAAACTGAACATAGGTTCTTATAGTGAGCTAATAAGACAAGCTACTCCTCATTGTCGGAGATATCGATGACGATTGGCTCCTTGGACATGGGAAGAGGGCAAGGCATCCGCATCATGGGTGCCCTAGTCGTAGCGGTGAGTTGCTTGAGCCGCTCCGGGCGCCAACCTGCTGGCTCTCGAGATGAGGTAAGCACGTGCACGCTGAGAAAACACCTCGTAGTCTTCGTCGAAGGCACCGAGGGTGGCCTCCAGAAAATGCCACGAACTGTCGTTTAAAGAACCAACCACGTCGCGGCGTAGGCGCGTGAGGCGTCGATGGTGGCCTCGACGGTGAGGTGCTCCTCCAAGATCTGGGGGTCGGCACGAATGGCAGCCATCGCGAGCTCATCCGCGCGTGCGGCCGCGATTTTCTTCTCCGCTGCCAAATGCTCCTTGAGATCCTGGCTATACTGTGTGCACCATGGCTTAGGGCTTTGCTTATTTGGTGGAGGGGTAGGTGATTTGGGTGGAAGGTGTCGCGTCGGTGGTCGGGGCATGTGGGATGTGGAAGGAGGAGGATGGGGGTCGGGTGTGGATTACCTGCCTGGATAGGCGAGGCCGAGCAGCGTGAAGGATGGTCGCCGGCGAGGAGGCGGCGCTGCAAGCAAGGAGTGAAGGTTTTAACTTGTATAGGGGAAATGTGGCTTTTGGTAAGGGGGAGCGGGCCGGGAGGTAGATATTTCCGCGGAAGCCGAAAATTTGGAATTGGTTCAGCGAAAAAACTGGTGCGCAAAGTGTCATCAGACACGGTCCCTTATTCAGAACTATGTATGATATGTGAACATCACAAACGATTCAGATAGCTTAACCCGTGTGTGATGGGTTTGAACGTGAAAAATTTTGGTTCGAATTTCCTTGATTACAATGGTCATCCACGTCATTGCACAATTTGGGTACACAAAGGAGACTACAGCACACCCACACTTCTTAATCGAGCAAGTTCAGCAATTAAACAGAGCTAGCTTAAACATTACTCTAACAAATTAAAGACCGGCACTCTTAATTAAAGACCGACGGTGCTCCAAGATATTTTTTGTTGCATCTCACACGGTTGGTGATAATAAACTATGTGGTATCTACTTGATTTTTCGTCTTGATTTGAATTACCTAATGGGGTCACATCGGCAATGGACGGTGTTTAAATTGCTAGACCTTTTATCTGCACTCAACATGCAACTATATGTGTGTCGTAAAAAAATTGGAATTATTCAGGGTTCGTTTGGAAAATTTATACATTAAATTGGTTTTCTATACATTTCAGGTGCACAATTCAAAATTAAAGCACATGCACATGCTCCGGTGCACCAACATGGGTTGTAAAATCATATATGTGTCAATGGGTTTATGCTTATGTCCCATGCAAGAAATGGGGATGAATTTCGAACACTACGGCATCGTGGCTCTCCGGAAAATGTTGAGGTACTTGCTTTTGTAATTCTAGTAAATCCAAAACCTGTCTGAAATTCATGAACCTTAGCATGCTATCATGGAATGGAATCAACATGCTGGGGTAAAAAATATTGTCCCATTTGGGGTAGGTTGTGGTATAAGATTCTCACAAGAAGCCTCATGGTTCCGTTAGGGAAACGTGTCACCTTTGTGGATAAAACGATATTCTTCGCCTCTTCTTCCTTTCAATTTTTTTCCTGGCATCAACATAAAACAACAGAAGTGTCGTGTTAAATTTTGGATTTTTTGGGGATCGTTTGGACATTTTTATACGTTAATTGAGTTTTCTAGGCATTTATGTGCATAATTCAAAATTGAACTACATGCACATGCTCTAGTCCATAAAAACGGGTTGCAAAATCAAATGTTTGTCCTTGGTTGCAAGATTAGGTCACATCCAAGAAATGAGAACGAATGTCAAACACCTTGACATTGTCGCTCGGCCGCTAACATTGAGATACATGGTTTTAAAATTCTAGTAAATCCAAAACTCGTCTGAAATTCATGATACTTGACATGATAGCATGGAACAGCAGCGACATGACGTGGTAAAAATATTGTCCCATTTGGGGCTGGTGTGGGTATAAGCTTCTCGCAAACCAGAGCTTCTCTCACAACAAGCCCGATGGTTTCGGTAGGGTACATGCCACCTTGGGGGACAAAACGATATCTATTGCCTCTTCTTACTTTCAAAATGTTTCTCGTGTCAACATAGAACAACACGAGTGTTGTGTCAATTTTTGGGATTTTTCAGGGTTCGCTTGGACATTTTTATACATTAACTGAGTTTTCTACGCATTCATGTGCATAATTCAAATTTGTTGGAAATTCAAATCTGTGTCCTTGGTTGCATGCTTAGGTCCCACGCAAGAAATGGAAATGAATGTCAAACACCCTGCCACCGTCACTCGGCCGCAAACATTGAGATACCTGGTTTTTAAATTCTAGTAAATCCAAAGCTCGTCTGAAATTCATGAAACTTCGCATGCAATCATGGAGCAGCATCAACATGCCGTGGCAAATTTTTTGTCCCATTTGGGGCAGGTTTGGGGATATGCTTCTCACAACAAGAGCTTCTCACAACAAGCTTGATGGTTTCGGTAGGGAACGTCCCACCTTTGGGGACAAAACGATATCCATTGCCTATTATTGCTTTCAAAAAATTTCTTGTGTCAACATAGAACAACAGGAGTGTTGTGTCAATTTTTGGGATTTTTTGGGTTCGTTTGGACATTTTTATGCATTAATTGAGTTTTCAATGCATTTATGTGCATAATTCAAATTTGAACTACATGCACATGCTCTAATTAATGCATATAAATTGGTTGAGAATTCAAATCTGTGTCCTTGGTTGCATGCTTAGGTCCCATGCAAGAAATGGGAATGAATGTCAAACACCCTGCCACCATCACTCGGCCGCAAACATTGAGACACCTGGTTTTTAAATTATAGTAAATCCAAAACTCATCTGAAATTCATGAAACTTGGTATGCTATCATGGAGGGGCATCAACATGCCGCGGTAAATTTTTTGTCCCATTTGGGACAGGTTTGGGTATAAGTTTCTCACAAACCAGAGCTTCTCACAACAAGCCTGATGGTTTCGGTAGGGAACGTCCCACCTTTGGGGACAAAACGATATCTGCTGCCTCTTGTTGCTTTCAAAATTTTCGTAGTGTCAACATAGAACAACATGAGTGTTGCGTTAAATTTTGGAATTTTTTGGTGTTCGTTTGGACATTTTTATACATGAACTGGGTTTTCTAGGCATTTTATGTGCATAATTCAATTTTGAACTACATGCACATGCACCAGTGCATATAAATTGGTTGAAAAATCAAATCGGTGTCCTTGGGTGCATGCTTAGGTCCCATGCAAGAAATGGGAATGAATTTCAAACACCAGGGCACCGTTGATTGCTGGCAGGATGTTGAGATACTTTGTTTTTAAATTCTAGTAAATCCAAAACTCGTCTGAAATTCATGAAAGTTGGCATGCTATCATGGAATGGCACCTGACATGCTGTGGTATTTTTCGTGTCCATTTTGAGAGAAGGTGCACTCGAATAACAGCCAACAAAGGCATTTAAAAAAAGCTACCACTTTAATATCTCAAACGTTTGTATAATTCAAATCGTGTGCGTTCTGTTAACCATTTACGTGACGCCACATGTCTTCGTATTAATGGCTATAGAAGGTGCCGTGCGGACAACTGCTTGTCTGAACGGGAGGCGTGCGAGCGTAGTCCGGTGTGCAGGCTCACCAGGAAGCGTGCAAGCTGTTCAACGCAGGATTTGTACATCTCTTCAACGCAAATGGTTCAGATTGAATACGGTATGCAAATTAAAGCCAGACTTCGGCGCTAAGCCAAGAGACACTGCAATTTGTCAAAATATGTAGCTAAAAATCACTAGCACTATCTAATTTTTGCAACTAAAATCACTAGCACTATCTAATTCATTCGCGTGTTCGCTACGCACTCACCGTATGGGGCGTGCTAGTAGCTGTGTGAAATGACGGTAGGCGTGCCAGCAGTCCGCCGCGCGAGCCAGTCCTTTGACCGCCGCCCACCTCGCTCCCACTCCTCCATATTAATGGCGCGTGCGCCTCGCTCCCTGAAATGATGGTATAGGAATGCCAGAAGTCCGCCGCGCAGGCTCACCGGGAAGCGAGACAGCCTTCGGCCGCCGCCCGCCTCGCTCCCACTGGTCTCTATTAATGGCGCGCCCGAGCGGCCACACCCCCCATCCTTGCCATACACAAAATCCTCTCTCTCCGCCCGCATCCTCGATGCCGCTCTCAGTCCTCAAAGCCGTCAGTGTATGAGGATGCCGCCGAAGCGCCCCATCGGAGGACGTGGCAACGCCGGGGCTGCTGAAGCACTGGAGCACGACGTGAATATGGAGACAGAGGTTTTCGTCGCCACCGACGAGGTGGAGAACGAGGCTGCCAACAAGCGGAGGCGGGTCGAGAAAGGACCGCAAGCGACTCCATCAGGCCTAGACTTCATCAGCAACGTCCCCGATGATATGTTGACAGTTATGATATCTCTCCTCCCAATCAAATATGGGCGAGGACAACCGCCCTTTCCCGGTGGTGGCGCCCCCTATGGCTCCTCACCCCTGTCGACCTCCTCGGCGCCCACGAGCTGTGCCATGGCTATCGCAAAAGCTTGGATGCGTTCTCCCAGATCCTCGGCAGTCACCATGGCCCAATCAGAGGCTTTATCACGGGCAAGTTCCATTCCAATGGCAAGTACCGAGCCAAGCTTGACGAGTGGTTCCGATCCCCCGTCATAGATCAGCTCGAGAAGCTCAGTTTTAATGATGGGCATATGCGCTCGCTGCAAACGTCTGCGCTCTGCTTCGCACCCACGTTGCGTCTCGCCAAGTTCATGAACTGCCATCCCCCTTAATGATGCGCCCGCTCTTTTTCTACCACGACTGAAGCACCTCGAGCTCGTCGCCATTTCCATCCCAAAGGATGACATGGAGCGCCTGCTCCGCGGCTGTACTGCACTTGAGTTCCTTCGTCTTCAGGCGATGAATTGGTCGAGTACCTTCCACATCACCTCCAGGACTCTCTGGACTATTTATGTGTGTTGCTGGTGCTGCAATGAGAGATCACAAAAGGTGGACCACAATATGGTCATTGAGGACACACCTTCACTTGAGAGATTACTTGTAGTTGATCAACAAGGTCCAACAAGAATCAATATCATTTCTGCGCCGAAATTGACAGTGGTGGGCTACTCGACTGTCAAATACTACTACTTTCAGGTACAACAGTCGCCTTATACCTCTCTTTCTTGATATCAACATTATTTCCAGTTTTGAAGATGTATGTTCATCTGTCATCCAGCAAAGCTTCACCCAGATTGTGGGCACAGTGAAGGTCTTGGCACTAGAATCTGTCGGCCCCAACCTGGACCAAGTTGTCAGTTGCCTGAGATGCTTTCCGTGCCTGAAGAAGCTGTATATCGAGGTGATGTTCCTTTCCTGTTAAATGTTAACCATAAGGGAGTTCAATTTTTTTGCACCATTTCCCAGGTTTACAATGACAATGTACTACGATTTCTGAAGGAATTTTGGAGGATTTCAGGACATACACCCCCCACCACATATTGGTTGCTTGATTCATATGGTTACAATCCATAAGCATTTCTCCTTTGGATTCATCTTTAATAGTTTTCTTAGGGAATTTTCCTTCCAATCCAACCTCTTGTGAAGAAGGCCACATGCTTCTATATTGTAATCAAATGCCCATGTTAATCATGTCAGATCAAAGGTGGCACGTTGGTGCATTTTACAAATCCTGCAAACCAAATAGGCGTGTAGTATTGTTCAAAACTGCATGTAGGCACTAACACGTTCTCTTCTTTTGCAGATAATAATAGGCTCAGTGGTGGATAATGCTTATAACGACAATCACATCGAATGCCTGGATCTGCATCTCTCAAATATTACTTTGAACTCCTACCGAGGGACCTTACCGGAGATTACGCTCACTAGGTTCTTTCTTGCCAGAGCATGGGTGCTGAGGGTACTTAGGTTGAACACGCATGTAATTAGGAAAGATGAATGGTATGTTGATCAGAGCCGGCAGGTACTACAGAATGGAAGAGGCTCCAAAAAAGGTAAACTTCGTATTGGAAGAGCATATGACAGAGTAATTGGAAGTCATTGTGTCAAACCCAAACATGACTTGTCAGCGGCTAATCCCTTTGCAGAAATGACGATGTTTGCAATGTTTGAATTTGGGCATTGTAATCTTTGAATTTGAACCTTGAAGTATTTATGGTATTTGTTATATAACGTGATTGGATGTTTAATTTGGTATTGCAATCATGTCATGTTACAAGTATATATATGTTGTTCTTCTGTACACAGAGCATAGATGTTCTGCAGACAGAGCATATCACAACACACACGGACCGCACTAGGTAACCCGTCAGCGATGAATTCATCAATCAAAAATAGTTTATCCAAGTGAACCGTATGCTGTATATCGCACACACCTTCATCTGGATGCCCGTTTTTGTTCTTCTGCCTCATCACAAATAGTTCATTGACCTGAACCGTATGCCCCTAATCGCACACGGAACTAAATTCTGAACCATGTTTGATGCATCCGTCATCGCAAATGTTTTGCATCTTTTTTGACGGGTTTATTACATCACCGTTTGCGCAAACATTGCATCGCACACAGTTTCGTCGAACGGTCTCTGATCATACTGTCATGTTAGCAGCATCCTGCAGTAGTGACTCAAGCATATCAACAAGCAACCATCTCTTTCAAAATATCAACACTAATGAAAGTTATCCTGAGCCCATCATGCTGAATCATTGATCCATTCATGAAGCACACTCACATATTATCTACATCCAATGCTCAAGTACGATCAGAGTGCCCCTTAGTTGGTGCTTTATAATTGAAGATGGAGACTCAAATAAAAATAAAAATTGCATAAAGTAAATAGATAGGACCTTCCCAGAGGGAAGTAGGGATTTGTATAGGTGCGAGAGCTCAAAGCTTAAATTGAGAGATAAATTTTTTTGAGAGGCATACTTTTCCCATCAACGAAAATGACCGACTAATTCCCAACACTTCCCATGCTAGATATATCATAGGTGGTTCCCAAATAGAAAATAAAGTTTATTCCTTTTTACACCATTCTTTCACAATCCATGGCTAGCCGTATCCAAGGGTGCCTTCCATACCAACACTTTCCAAGGAATTTATTATTTGACAACACAAAGTAAATTTATTTTTCATTTCGGGACTGGGCATCCCTATTACTGCCGTACTCTCGTGCAATGACAAGTGAATAAACACTCATCTTGAGAATAACACATCTAGCATGGAAAATATTGGCCACCCCCCTGCCGCTTCATGAGCGGTTCGGGCACAGGAAAAGGATATTTATTTTGAAAATTAGAGATGGCACATACAAATTTTCTTAGAACGGCATTGAAATACCGCATATAAGTAGGTATGGTGTACTCATATTGCAAAACTGGGTTTAAAGATTTTGGATGCACAAGTAGTATTTCTACTTAGTACAAGTGGAGGCTAGCAAAAATATTGAGAAGCAACCAACCAAGAAACGAAAAATCAGATAAGCGAGCATTAAGCATAACTAACACCGAATAATGCACCACAAGTTGGATGTAATTTCATTGCACAACTATTGAGTTTCGTTCTTGCAAAGGGAATCACAAACCTTAACACCAATATTCTTACTAAAGCATAATTACTCACCAACATGACTCACATATCACTATCATCATATCTCAAAACTATTACAAAGAATCAAGTTTATTTTGTCCAATGATCTTCATGAATTTTTTTATTATATCCCTCTTGAATATCTATCACTTTGGGACTCGTTTTATATATTGCAATTGCTTTTGACAAGCTCAAACAAATCGAAGTGAAGAACATGAGCATAAAAAATTTCGTCTCTCAAAATAATATAAGTGAAGCATGAGAGAATTTCTTAAAAAAATTACTAAATCTCAAATAAATCTAAGTGAAGCATGAGATCATTTCTTTAAAAATATTAAAGCACACTGTGCTCAAAAAGATATAAGTGAAGCACTAGAGCAATTCCATAGCTCAAAAAAATTAAGTGAAACATATAGAGCAATTCTAATATATCATAGCATAATTTTTGCTCTCTCAAATAGGTGTCTCTAGAAAGGATACTTGTGAAAAACTAAAAAGAAAAACAAGAAAAGACTCATGTAATACAATTCGCTCCAAGCAAAACTCATGATATGTGACGAATAAAAATATAGCTCCAAGTAAAATACCGATGGTCGTTAGAAGAAAGAGGGGATGCTTTCCGGGGCATCCCCAAGCTTAGTTGCTTGGTTCTCCTTGAATATTAACTTCGGGTGCCATGGAGAATCCCCAAGCTTAGGCTCTTTTCACTCCTAGTTCCTTCATCCATCACGATCTCACCCGAAACTTGAAAACTTCAATCACACAAAACTTAGCAAAAGCTTCGTGAGATCCATTAGTATAAGAAAACCAATCTTTAATTTAAGTACTGTAGAAAACCTATTCCAATTTTATTATTGAATTATATCTACTGTATTCTAACTTTACCATGGCTTATACCCCCCGATACAATTCATAGATTCATCAAAATAAGCACACAGTGCAAAGAAAATAGAATATGTCAAAAACAGAACAGTTTGTAAAGATGTGAATTGTTCTCATACTTATGTAACTCCAAAAACTCTGAAAAAATTGGGACAACATAGGCAATTTGTACATCAAGCTTTTGTAAAAAAAATCAGAATTGTTCGCCATTTCTGTGAATTTAAACAACTCTTTTACTGGACGCAGTAGTTTCTGTTTTTCAACAGGATCAAACCAACTATCACCAAAGCTATCCCAAAGGCTTTACTTGGCACAAACACTAATTAAAACATAAAAACACAATAATATCAGAGGCATAATTGTGCAAACACTCAAGAACGGAAAGAAAAAGGCAAAACAAAATTTTATTCATTGGGTTGCCTCCCAACAAGCGCTATCGTTTTATGCCCCTAGCTAGGCATAATGCATATATTCAAGTATTGTCATCTCTAGTTTCCAATTCCTCAATCACACAACCAATATTCTTCAAAGATTTAGCATATATATATATATTCAATAACAATACTCCTAGGAATGAAATTGAAAAATTCATTCTTGCAAGTAGGGTTTCTCACAACTTCAACAAAGTCGTTGTGAATACTAATCATCTTAAGATATTTGTTATTATTAGAACTTGCACCCTTGTGTCGGTGTCAAAACCGGCGGATCTCGGGTAGGGGGTCCCGAACTGTGCGTCTAGGATCGATGGTAACGGGAGACGGGGGACACGATGTTTACCCAGGTTCGGGCCCTCTCTATGGAGGTAATACCATACTTCCTGCTTGATTGATCTTGATGAATATGAGTGTTACAAGAGTTGATCTACCACGAGATCTTAATGGCTAAACCCTAGAAGTCTAGCCTGTATGACTATGGTAATGTATATCCTTTCCAAACTAACCCCTCCGGTTTATATAGACACCGGGGGGATCTAGGGTTTACGTAAAGTCGGTTACATAAGAAGGAATCTTCATAATCGTCACCAAGCTTGCCTTCCACGCCAAGTAGAGTCCAATCCGGACACAGGTATGGTCTTCGGCCTTCATGTCTTCACAACCCATCAGTCCGGTCCAATGGATAACGGGCTGGACGCCCGAGGACCCCTTAGTCCAGGACTCCTTCAGTAGCCCCTGAACCTAGCTTCAATGACGAGGAGTCCGGCGCGAAGATTGTCTTCCGCATTGCAAGGCGGGTTCCCCTTTTTCTAAACTCCAAGATAGTCTTCAGATGTATTGATTGTATCCGGACTTGTATACACAACTGCAGAGGATATAATATTTCACGAGTCCAATCCCCCGACAATTTTTGGTAATATGACGTCATGCCTGCTTCGGCCATTATTTGCGAACCGTTTTAGCTGGCCCGTCGCCCCACATCTCAAGACGCGGTTTTATTGGCATGTCTTAACCAAGCGGAGATGATGCTTCCTTTTTTAAGGGATTCTTGTCAACCCGGACGTGGGTAACCCAACCGTCGCTTAGGTACAACTCCTTGGAAACAAGCAAGTTTTCGAGGCCTGAAAGGAGACGTTTGATATTCGCAGCCTTTCTATATATATGGGTATATACCCGTCTTTTCCTTCCACGCTTGCTTCTCCCCCAGACCCCGCTATCCCGAGCTTCACCACCCGAGTTTCGGTCGCCACAAGCCCCAATTATGTCCGGATCCAGCCGTCAAGGCCGGTGGGTAGCTTCTTCTATCACGGAGGGAGATATTGCAAAGCTTCGGGCGGCGAGGTATTTGACCGTGGAAATCCACCATCGGCTTCCCGCCGAGGGGCAGGTTATTCCCACCCCCAGATCCGGCGAGAGGGTCGTGTTCATGTCCCACTTCCTTCGCGGGCTAGGGTTTGCACTTAACCCCTTCGTCCGGGGGCTCATGTTCTATTACCGACTAGATTTTCATGATCTGGCCCAGGACTCTATTCTTCTTATCTCGGCGTTTATCGTCACGTGCGAAGCCTTCCTCCAGACTCCCCCACACTTCGGCTTGTGGCTCAAGAACTTCAATGTCAAGCTGCAAGTGATAGAGGGGGAGCAGGCCGAGTGCGGTGGTGCTTCAATGAGCAAGCTTGCTAGCGCCATTTGGCTGAAAGGATCCTTTGCCAAATCCTCCAATCTGTGGCAGTAGGGGTGGTTCTATATCACCGAGCCCCATGGCTCCAAGTGGGCAACTGCGCCTGTATTTCGATCCGGCCCCCCAACTCAGCTTGCATCGTGGATTAACAAGGGGTTGGATTGGGGATCAACGAACGAGGTGCGAACTCTGCAAAGTCGCATCCGAAGCCTCATTGAGAAGGACATCGACATAGCCAACGTCGTTCAAGTAATGCTAGTTCGTCGAACCCTGTCGTGCCAGCGACGACCTCTCCGCCTGTGGGAGTTCAATCCAGAGGGGCCACGGACTCTTCAGCACTTCTTCGGCACTACGCACGAAGGAATGTGGAGATTATTCTTCGGGAAACAAAGGCAATGGCCGGACACCACCGAAGATGTCGGCCTAGACTGTAACCATCCGGACACCCCGGTAAGTACCCGTTTACCAAATACCTTATAGTCAAATACCCAGTGGCAAGATACCAACAGTATCATCCCTTTTCAAGGCTGGATAAAGAAGGTGGAATGGATTAGGTGTCCGGCTCCCCTTCCCGAAGACTCAGCCACTCCCGTGTTAACAAGGATGCTGGCCTCGGCGCCATACCAGGCACCGGTGGGGGAGGGCGAGAAGACCCAAGATGACCTTGGTTCCGAAGATAAGTCGGACACTGATTTCGGAGAAATTGACCTTTCCTCGCCCGAAGACGGAGGCGGAAAAGGACCTAGTATCCCTTCTCCAAGCAGGAGGAAAAGGGCCGCCTCCGAAGATTGGGACGGGCGGTCTTCCAAAAAGGGCAAGATGCCACCATCGAGCGGCTTGGGTTTGGAAAGCGACGCCGTTGAACAGCTCCAACAAGGGGACAAGCCCTCGGCCAAACCGTAAGAGAATCCGGAGTACTTTGATAGCGTCCCGCTCCGTTGTTGTTACCGAAGATATACGTAACGCATTTATGCATTTTTACAGGTCGGCACAGAATTTTTCTGGGCGATCCTCTTCTTCGGGGAGTCTCCTCCCAGAGATGATGGAGAGCGAGATGCCTCCTCCAACGTCCTCGCCCAATAAGGCGGATGACTCTGAAGTGTCATCACAGAGGGTCCCTTTAGACCAGGGGACAAAAGAGGTAGTACCCGAAGGTGGACCTCCGACCATCCGGGATTCCGGGGCTGATGATAACAAAGGCCCCGGACTGTCTGGTTCACAGCCGAGAGTGATTTTGGAGACGGGTGAACAAATTCCTTCAAAGGATGATTGTGCTCTTGGAGTAGCTTCGGGAGACCTGGGGACTCCGGATATGTTGCGGGACATGTTGCGGAAAGCATCTGTCTCGGGGGAACAACGTACCTTGATGGGTACATTGATTGAAAAGATTTCGTCCGTGAAGAGCGGATTAAATGAAGCCTTCATGAGCCTACTTAAGGGCTTCAAGGTTTGTGACATAATGTTTTTTGGCTATGTTTTATTTGCAAAGATGCGCCTATGTATCGGTAGTAGCCCCTGATACTGGGGTTGGCTTCCACTGGGAAGCAAAACGGAGGATCGACAAGGATCGTTTGAGGACTAACCTGATCAACTTTGAACACAGGCTGCTTCCCCCTTGGCCACTTCCCGGACTATGGAAATTGCCGAGTTGCAGCGGAAGCTTGATGTGGTAGGGGATGATCTTGCTTTGATCAATATGCCTCTTGATGAGTCGCAAGGTATGTATTCAGGGCAATCCCCATACATTTTTGTGGTATAGGCATGATGCTATAATTTTTATGCTGGAGTACGCGATGCTGCAGATGGTGCTACCGCCATTGAAGTTCTTCGAGCGGAGCTGGCCCGGGCCAAGGAGTAGGCCCGGTATAGCAATGCTGCTGCCGAAAAGGCATCGGCTGAATTAAAAGCCGAACAAACTGCACGGCGCCAAGATGAGGAGAAGATATCCACGATGACGCTCGAACTGGAGAATGCTACCGGCCGCTGTGAATTTCTGGAGAAGGAGAGTAAAGCCTTAACGGCTGATCTGGACAAGGCCTTACAAGAGGCGAGAGAAGCGCGGTCAGAATCTAGAGCACCCCGTGAGGAGGTTCGACAGGCGAGGGAGATTGCGGCTGGAAAGCCCTTTCTGCTGTAAACTAAGTTCGGTGACCCGAACTATTCCCAGCTTAACCAAGTGTGGTGTTCTCCGGACGAGTTCTTGGACTTGCCGAAGAGTTCTTCCGATGTAGCGCAGCATTACCAAGTGTGAGATGGGTATGCAATGGAGAAGCTTTTTTGCTCGCAGTTTGGCGCATCAAAGCGCCCCCTGTTGCTCAATGAACAGATGTCCCAATGGGCCGAACTTCATAGGATATCCGGCGCTGCCATGAAGGGTGTCATAATCTGGTTGTGGCCAACCGAGCCTGTTCCGAATAGCTATTTCAGTTTGGTGCAAAGGCTTGTTGACGCGGTGCCACGTATCGACGCTGTGAAGCGGTCAACGTGCATTGAGGGTGCACGGATGGCTTTTGCCCGAGTCAAGACATTCTGGGGGAAGATGAAGGCCGTCGATGTTGCGACGAAGGGTCCATCCAAAGGCTAGGACCGTCCGGAACCGGAGCATTATTTTGAAGATGTCCTAGAGGCCGCCCGTTTAATAGAGGGTCAACGCTCGAAAGACATAATGTTCGAGTGAGGTGTATGATAATTGTGAAAGACAATTTTATAATTAATCTATTTTTATGTTTTGCTCGAAAGCTTGAATTCCTCCTGTGCGGCCGTTTTAATATAATCTGAAAGTTTTCCAGTCATCGGTTTCAGCCCCCTCGTAGGAAGTACGGGGGTGTTCGGAAAAGCATTTAATCACTCTTTATCCAATGTATTGGTCCATGAAGGATGTGATAATGCGGCGAACCAGGCAATCGGATTATAAGGCGTTAACACTTTCACTTAGCCATAGGAGTTTTATGGTGGGGCTACGACATAGCCCCTGGTATGTATGCGGCGTATGGTGCCTTACATATTTGATCTGAAAAAGATCCCTCGTGTGACACGGAGAATCGCTAAAGATTCCAAGAAGTCGTCAAGTGGTTGACCAGCTCACGCCGCATCATGACAGTCAGTTTTCGGCTTTCTCTACTGAGGAGCTAGTCCGGTTTAGACCAGAAAACAATCGCAGTAGTTATCCTTTTACTACCCTAGCCGATAGAGCGGAACGTAGGGTAGCAAGCACGAGAGCCGGGCAACCCAACTATTGACCCAAGACAATGATTCGGAGCTGATGCATATAAGGCCAAACTTGTGACGCCGAAGTATGCTATAGAGCTGTTCGGACTTTTACTGGCAACTCATTTGTTCCCGCGCCGAGAACCTGGCAGGTTATGCCAAGGTATTTCTGTAAAATAACCGTAGGAGCCATATTTGTTTGGGAAACAATGCGGATGATTAGTTCGGATATTTCTTTACTTGGAACTGAGCGATATGCCAATGATTACTTATGATATATATATATATATTGATATATATATATATATATATATGTGTGTGTGTGTGTGTGTATGTATGTATGAATATATATATAAGCCAATTTTATTTTTAGTTTTTTTTGCCTTTTGCTTCTGTTTAGGAATAAATATTTGATCTACCCTCTGGTTAGATGTGTTTATATGTTTCAATTAGTGTTTGTGCCAAGTTTAACCTATAGGATCTCCTTGGATGATAGTTATTTGATCTTGCTGAAAATTCCAGAAACTTTCTGTTCACGAAAATAATTGTTAAAAATCACAAGAACGTGATAAAATAAAGATTCCAATTGATTATGATCAATAAACAAATTTCTAGGTCGTCCTATTTTGGATGAAGTTTTGGAGTTCCAGAAGTTTGCGTTAGTTACAGATTACTACAGACTGTTCTGTTTTTGACAGATTCTGTTTTTCGTGTGTTGTTTGCTTATTTTGATGAATCTATGGCTAGTAAAATAGTTTATAAACCATAGAGAAGTTAGAATACAGTAGGTTTAACTCCAATATAAATAAAGAATGAGTTCATTAGAGTACCTTGAAGTGGTGTTTTTTTCCTTTCGCTAACGGAGCTCATGAGATTTTCTGCTGAGTTTTGTGTTGTGAAGTTTTCAAGTTTTGGGTAAAAGATTTGATGGATTATGGAACAAGGAGTGGCAAGAGCCTAAGCTTGTGGATGCCCATGGCACCCCAAGATAATCTAAGGACACCAAAAAGCCAAATCTTGGGGATGCCCCGGAAGGCATCCCCTCTTTCGTCTACTTCCATCGGTAACTTTACTTAGAGCTATATTTTTATTCGCCACATGATATGTGTTTTGCTTGGAGCATCTTGTATTATTTGATTCTTTGTTTGTTAGTTTGACACAATCATACTTGCTGTACACACCTTTTGAGAGAGACACACATGATTCGGAAATTGTTAGAATACTCTATGTGCTTCACTTATATCTTTTGAGTTATATAGTTTTTGCTCTAGTGCTTCACTTATATCTTTTAGAGCACGGTGGTGGATTTGTTTTATAGAAACTATTGTTCTCTCATACTTCACTTAGATTATTTTGAGAGTTCTACAAAACAGCATGGTAATTTGCTTTAATTATGATAGGCATTGAAGATTAGTAAAAAAATTCTTATGAGTGTGTTGAATACTATGAGAAGTTAGATGCTTGGTAATTGTTTTGAAATATGGAGATGATGATATTAGAGTCATGCTAGTTGAGTAGTTGTGAATTTGAGAAATACTTGTGTTAAAGTTTGTGATTCCCGTAGCATGCACGTATGGTGAACCGTTATGTGATGAAGTCGGAGCATGATTTATTTATTGATTGTCTTCCTTATGAGTGGCGGTCGGGGACGAGCGATGGTCTTTTCCTACAAATCTATCCCCCTAGGAGCATGCGCGTAATACTTTTCTTTATAACTTGTAGTTTTTTGCAATAAGTATATGAGTTCTTTATGACTAATGTTGAGTCCATGGATTATACGCACTTTTCTTCCTTCCACCATTGCTAGCCTCTCTAATACCGCGCACTTTTCGCCGGTATCATACACCCACCATATACCTTCCTCAAAACAGCCACTATACCTACCTATCATGGCATTTCCATAGCCATTCCGAGATATATTGCCATGAAACTTTCCACCGCTCCATTTACTATGGCACGCTCCATCATTGTCATATTGCTTTGGATGATCATGTAGTTGACATCGTATTTGTGGCAAAGCCACCATTCATAATTATTTCATACATGTCACTCTTGATTCATTGCATATCCCGGTACACCGCCGGAGGCATTCACATAGAGTCATATTTTGTTCTAAGTATTGAGTTGTAATTGTTGAGTTGTAAGTAAATAAAAGTGTGATGATCATCATTTTTAGAGCATTGTCCCAAGTGAGGAAAGGATGATGGAGACTATGATTCCCCCACAAGTCGGGATGAGACTCCGGACTAAAAAAAGAGGCCATAAAAAAGGCCCAAATAAATAAAATAAAAATGAGAGAGAGAAGGGACAATGTTACTATCCTTTTACCACACTTGTGCTTCAAAGTAGCACCATGATCTTCATGATAGAGAGTCTCCTATGATATCACTTTCATATACTAGTGGGAAATTTTCATTATAGAACTTGGCTTGTATATTCCAAAATGATGGGCTTCCTCAAAATGCCCTAGGTCTTCATGAGCAAGCGAGTAGGATGCACACCCACTTAGTGTCTTTTGTTGAGCTTGCATATACTTATAGCTCTAGTGCATCCGTTGCATGGCAATCCCTACTCACTCACATTGATATCTATTAATGGGCATTTCCATAGCCCGTTGATACGCCTAGTTGATGTGAGACTATCTTCTCCTTTTTGTCTTCTCCACAACCACCCTTCTATTCCACATATAGTGCTATGTCCATGGCTCACGCTCATGTATTGCGTGAAGATTGAAAAAGTTTGAGAACATCAAAAGTATGAAACAATTGCTTGGCTTGTCATCGGGGTTGTGCATGATTTAAATACTTTGTGTGGTGAAGATAGAGCATAGCTAGACTATATGATTTTGTAGGGATAACTTTGTTTGGCCATGTTATTTTGAGAAGACATAATTGCTTAGTTAGTATGCTTGAAGTATTATTATTTTTATGTCAATATTAAACTTTTGGCTTGAATCTTTCGGATCTGAATATTCATACCACAATTAAGAGAATTATATTGAAATTATGCCAAGTAGCATTCCACATCAAAAATTCTGTTTTTATCATTTACCTACTCGAGGACGAGCAGGAATTAAGCTTGGGGATGCTTGATACGTCTCCAACGTATCTATAATTTTTTATTGTTCCATGCTATATTATATTCTGTTTTGGACATTAATGTGCTTTATTATACACTTTTATACTATTTTTGGGACTAACCTATTAACCAGAGGCCCAACCCAGAATTGATGTTTTTTGCCTATTTCAGAGTTTCGCAGAAAAAGAATATCAAACGGAATGAAACCTTCGGGAACGTGATTTTTGGAACGAACGTGATTCAGAGGAGTTGGACCCTACGTCAAGGCATCAACCAGGAAGGCATGAGGTAGGGGGCGCGCCCTCCACCCTCGTGGGCCCCACGTTGCTCCACCGACGTACTTCTTCCTCCTATATATACCTACGTACCCCCAAACTACCAGATACGGAGCGAAAAACCTAATTCCACCGCCGCAACCTTCTGTACCCATGAGATCCCATCTTGGGGCCTTTTCCGGAGCTTCGCCGGAGGGGGCATCGATCATAGAGGGCTTCTACATCAACACCATAGCCTCTCCGATGATGTGTGAGTAGTTTACCTCAGACCTTCGGGTCCATAGTTATTAGCTAGATGGCTTCTTCTCTCTTTTTGGATCTCAATACAATGTTCTCCCCCTCTTTTGTGGAGATCTATTCGATGTAATCTTCTTTTGCGGTGTGTTTGTTGAGACCGATGAATTGTGGGTTTATGATCAAGTTTATCTATGAACAATATTTGAATCTTCTCTGAATTCTTTTATGTATGATTGGTTATCTTTGCAAGTCTCTTCGAATTATCAGTTTGGCTTAGCCTACTAGATTGACCTTTCTTGCAATGGGAGAAGTGCTTAGCTTTGGGTTCAATCTTGCGGTGTCCTTTCCCAGTGACAGTAGGGGCAGCAAGGCACGTATTGTATTGTTGCCATCGAGGATAACAAGATGGGGTTTATATCATATTGCATGAGTTTATCCCTCTACATCATGTCATCTTACTTAAGGTGTTACTCTGTTCTTTTGAACTTAATACTCTAGATGCATGCTGGATAGCGGTCGATGTGTGGAGTAATAGTAGTAGATGCAGGCAGGAGTCGGTCTACTTGTCTCGGACGTGATGCCTATACACATGATCATACCTATATATTCTCATAACTATGCTCAATTCTGTCAATTGCTGAACAGTAATTTGTTTACCCACCGTAATACTTATGCTCTCGAGAGAAGCCACTAGTGAAACCTATGGCCCCGGGTCTATTTTCCATCATATTTAATCTCCCAGCAACAAGTTATTTCTGGCGCCGTTTTTATTTTGCTTTCTTTACTTTGCATCTTTATCATAAAAATACCAAAAATATTATCTTATCATATCTATCAGATCTCACTCTCGTAAGTGACCGTGAAGGGATTGACAACCCCTTTATTGCGTTGGTTGCAAGGATTTATTTGTTTGTGTAAGTGCGAGGGACTCGTGCGTGGCCTCCTACTGGATTGATACCTTGGTTCTCAAAAACTGAGGGAAATACTTACGCTACTTTACTGCATCACCCTTTCCTCTTCAAGGGAAAACCAACGCAGTGCTCAAGAGGTAGCAACCTCCTGTCACACATCTGCGCCGCCAGTCCTCGGTGGTGGGAATCTGTAACGCCCACGATGTGGCTATATCTCCCACGTGTCGAGGCACGACTTAGAGGCATAACCGCATTGTAGGTATTATCGCAAGAAGGGTCATCTTCACACAATCCCATGTAATGAACAAGAATGGGATAAAGAGAGTTGGCTTACAATCGCCACTTCACACAATACATAAATAAATTCATACATCATCCAAAATACACACATAGACTGACTATGGTCAAATCCAAATGAAAAGAAGATAACCCAAATGCTAGATCCCCGATCGTCCCAACTGGGCTCCACTACTGATCATTAGGAAACGAAACATAGTAACGACCACGGTCCTCGTCGAACTCCCACTTGAGCTCGGTTGCGTCATCTGCACTGGTATCCTCGGCGCCTGCAACTGTTTTGGTAGAATCTGTGAGTCACAAGGACTCAGCAATCTCACACCCATGAGATCAAGACTATTTAAGCTTGTAGGTAGGAAAGGGGTAATGTGGTGGAGCTGCGGCAAGCACTAAGCATATATGGTGGCTAACATACGCAAATGAGAGCGAGAAGAGAAGCAACACATCGGTCGAGAAGCTAGAAGTGATCAAGAAGCGATCCTGAAACTACTTACGTTCATACATAACACAAACCGTGTTCACTTCCCGGACCCTGCCGAAAAGAGACCATCACGGCTACACACGCGGTTGATGTATTTTAATTAAGTCAAGTGTCAAGTTCTCTACAACCGGACATTAACAAAATCCCATCTGCCTCATAACCATGGGCACGGCTTTCGAAAGATAATATCCTGCAGGGGTGTCCCAACTTAGCCCATTATAAGCTCTCACGGTCAACGAAGGATATTCCTTCTCCCGGGAAGACCCGATCAGTCTCGGAATCCCGGTTTACAAGACATTTCGACAATGGTAAAACAAGACCAGCAAAGCCGCCCGAATGTGCCGACAAATCCCGATAGGAGCTGCACATATCTCGTTCTCAGGGCACACCGGATTGTCCAAACTTCCGATAGGCGAGCCCAGAGTTGCCATTGGTGGCCACCGGCGGCTGACAGGTTGGACCAACACTCAGAGGAGCACTGGCCCGGGGGTTTAAAATAAAGATGACCCTCGGGCTCGCGAAAACCCGAGGGAAAAAGGCTTAGGTGGCAAATGGTAAAACCAAGGTTGGGCCTTGCCGGAGGAGTTTTATTCAAAGCGAACTGTCAAGGGGGTCCCATAAATCACCCAACCGCGTAAGGGACGCAAAATCAAGGAACATAACACTGGTATGACGGAAACTAGGGCGACAAGAGTGGAACAAAACACCAGGCATAAGGCCGAGCTTTCCACCCTTTACCAAGTATATAGATGCATTAATTAAATAAGAGATATTGTGATATCCCAAAATATCCATGTTTCAACATGGAACCAACTTCATCTTCACCTGCAACTAGCAACACTATAAGAGGGGCTGAGCAAAGCGGTAACTTAGCCAAACAATGGTTTGCTAGGAAAGGATGGTTAGAGGCTTGACATGGCAATATGGGAGGCATGATAAACAAGTGGTAGGTAGTGCAGCATAGCAATAGAGCGAACAACTAGCAAGCAAAGATAGAAGTGATTTCGAGGGTATGGTCATCTTGCCTGCAAGGTTCTTAGAGTTGTCGAAAGCTTGATCCTCGTTAGCGTACTCAACAGGTTCCTCGTTCACGAACTCGTCTCCCGGCTCTACCCAAAGCAAGAACACAAGCAATGGAACCACGATCAATCACGGTGCAATGCACAAGCAACATGATGCAATACATGGCATGATATGCGAGATGTGATATGCTATGCATATGCGTGCTCCGGGAGGAAAAAGGATGAACAAGGCATCATCTTGGCAAACCAAGTATGTCGCTGGAAATATGAGATGATTTCGGTTGAAATCGATATAAAGATCACCGGAAACGGGTGCACGGTTTGCAAATGGCAAGCAAAACAAGAATGACACAATTATGCGATTAACAGCATGATAGCACTTAGAATACATCAAGAAACTATGCTACAGCACCCCAACATAGCAACAAAGCATATGGCAGTGATCTAAAATAGATGCTTGCCAAAAGATGAACACTGAGCTACGGCTAGATCACACAATAACAGGTTCAAACAAGCATGGCAAAAGTGCAAAAGATATCAGCTTCACAGACTTAGTGAAAATACTGAACATGGCATAAACAGTATCAGGTAGCAATGTTCAGAGCAAGAAATCAACATGCTACAAGAACATATCATAGAAAAACAAGGCATGGCATGAATCTACTAAATGCATAGAACAAAAGTCCCTTACTGATCATGAGCCAAAAACGCACAGAAGATATGATTAAGTTTTATAAACAGATTCAGACTTAGTGAAATTTCAGGACATGGCAAAAACAGATTCATCATAGCATGTTTAACTCAATGTAAAGGAAAATACCCCAAAAACAGATTCATCATAGCATGTTTAACTCAATGTAAAGAATTTCATGGCATGTAACACAATCTAGCATGTATTAGGCATGTGGAATAGCATGTTCATGTGCAAAACTACCCCCTAGCATATTTGCATAAGTATACACATAAAAGACAAAACAGCAACATGATGTAAAATGACATGTTTCATGAACTTACTCAAATGCAGAAACTAATGCCACCACTGGATTGGTGGGATTTTTCTACCCCAAAAACATATATACTATGTCTAGGTTTCATCAGAAAAATCCCCACATTTATGCAAAAACAAATACCGCCTAAAAATGGAAACCTCAACATATGCCAATTCTGGCATGTTCCGAAATGGGATAAAACAGAAGACATGAGGGCAAAACTAGGTGCACCCAGGCTGTACCCAGCCGTTAGGCTGACTGGTAGGGTCGTGGGCCATGTGGCTGGGTGTGTATGTCCGGTGGGGTCGACGCGTCAGTGTCACAATGAAAAGGAAAATACCGCAGCAAAAATATGCAGAGCCTGGGACTCGAACCCGGTTCTCCCTGGTGCTGGGCGTGAGCAACGACCAGCTGAGCTAGGACATGGTATTTGTTTGGTAGGGGCTCGGCTCCTCTTGAGCTGGCTTGAGGCTGGTACGGGCCCCTTTCTCATCTGCAGCAGAGAAGACGCCGACGGTTCCTGCGAGCAACGACGACGACCACCGGAGCCAAGGGGCACTGGCGGGGGTGCGGGATGACATGCGCGCGGCTGCTTCTCCCCGGGGTCGCGTGTGGGCGTGCGTGTGCTCAGGTACAGATGGGTGCGCGAGCGCGTGTGCCCGGAGTGCAGAGCAGCGACATAGCCAGGCTGGGCGCAGTGAGGCAAGGCAAGGACGTGCGCGGGCTACTGTGAGAGAGTGCGTGCATGGGTGCAGCAAGGCGTGGAAGAGCTCGTCTAGGAGGATCCAGAGCGGGAGGTGCACGCGAGGTGTCTCTGAACAACCGAACTGAAGAAAAAAAAATCAGAACTCGCCTCGGTGCGCCGGGAAGACGACGACGGCGAGATCTTGGCCGCTCCTACGGAGACCGATCGGCTAAATGAAAAGAGCAGGGGGGAAGGATGGGTTTACCTAGTATACCTATGTCAAGCATGTGAGGCCGGTGGCGCAGAAGATCGGCAGCGGGGAGGCGAAGATTTCCGGTGGACTTGTTGTCCGAGCAGGAGACGACGGAGAGGACGAAGAGGACATCGGGGAAGGCGTCCTCGGGATCGGAACGGCGTCAGAACGGACTCGGGGAGGCACTGCGGTGCTTGGGGTCGATGGACGGGAAGCCGGCGACGCACCTACGCCGGCGAGGAGCTCTCGCTCGGGCCGGCCATGGTGGCTGTAGGGAGGAGACGGAGCGGGGAAGCAGGGCGTGGGTGCCTCTTACTCGTGGCGGCGGCGCGAAGGGGAAAGAAGGGAGGGGGAGGAACCCTAGGCTTGCCCTGGGTTGACCCTTTATAGGGGGGAAGCGAGGGACGTAGTGGCCACGGTGGCCATGTGTGCCCATGTCCTCTGCTTTTACTGTGAGAGGAACGAGCAAGGGAGGAGGAAGAGGAATAGGGGTTTCGGGTCGCTGCAGGTGGGGTCGCGCGGAGTCCAGCGTGGGTTACCACGGGAGGCTGGCGCTGGTTATGGGCTAGGCAGGTGCGGTGCTGGGCCGAGGCCATGCTGCTGCTGGGCTGCGGCTACTACTGCTGCTGGTCTGAGTCTGCTGCTGCTCCTTTTCCCATTTTCTTCAGACATGAAACAAAAGGAAAAGCATAGGTGGATTGGGAAGGATTTTGAGAAAGATGACAATATTATCAAGATCCTGAATTTGTTTAGTATTTAATAAAATTGATTTGGGAATTTTTAAAGGTAGAAAAATATTCCAAGTTTGAATTAGGTTCAAACTGGAAGCATTTTTTTATCCCAACCAAACCAACTCCAATTTAGGTGAAACTTGGCAGAGAGGTGAGTGGCATGATGCTTGAATTGTGAGGAAGAGATGAACATTAAAGGAGGAGTGAAAAATGGCACTTGCCAAATAAAAGAAAGAGGAGGAGGGGAGGTGGTGATGAGTGAAGGGGGATGATGATGCTTGGATCTACATAGAACATGCCACAATGCAATGAGCTACACCATGAAGATGCACATGATGACATGAGATGAAATGCATGACATGAACAAAATGCAAAACGAAGACAAAACCCAACCACGGAGGGAATATCATAACACACAGCCGAAAATGGCGAGAGTTGGAGTTACAATTATGGAAAGTTACATCTGGGGTGTTACAACACTCCACCACTACAAGAGGATCTCGTCCCGAGATCTAGGACTGAAAGAACTCCGGATATTCGGAACGGAGGTGATCCTCGCGTTCCCAGGTGGCTTCTCGGTCGGAATGGTGTGACCACTTCACTTTCAGGAATTTGATTCACTTGTTACGAGTCTTACGCTCAGTCTCTTCAAGAATAGCAACAAGGTGCTCATGATAGGACAGATCTTCTTGGAGGTCAATATCTTCGAAGTTGATGGTACGCTAAGGCATCTTGAAGCACTTGCGAAGCTGTGACACGTGAAACACATCATGCACATTCGCGAAGTTGGAGGGAAGCTCAAGTTGATAGGCGAGGTCGCCTCTTTTGCCAATGATCTTGAAGGGACCCACGTTGTAGGGGAACGCAGCAGAAAACAAAAAATTTCCGACCAACGCACCAACCCAGGACCACTATGGAGACTGCATACATGGTTTGACCTTTTTCGTTACCGACTCGTAGCGCAGCGGGAAGTAGAGTCGATGACGATCGGCGGTGCAGATCCCCGCGGCTAGGATTTACAACCTCCCAACCGCGAGGATGTATACCCTCATCTGCTCCTCAGACAGCCCTCCAGGAGGCGGTCGAACAGCCCCCCGGACGGTGTCGCGGACAGCCCTTCGGGAGGACCTTCGAAACTCGAACGGTCACTCGGACAGCCCTTCGGGAGGACCTTCGAAACTCGGACGGTCACACGGACAGCCCTTCGGGAGGCACTCACGAACTAAGACCGAAACTATGATCTCTCTACAGAGTTGCACACATACGGTGTCATCTATCCGGCAGGGCTTCGCCGTCCAGAACTAGTTCCTGCCGGAACCCAGACAGCCTTACGGCTCTACGAAACTCTTTTCGTGGGAGGGAGAGAAGAAGCCAGATAATGCATGGCATGTGTATGAGAGCAAGGGATGATTGTGGAGGGCTGCCCCTCCACCTCTATTTATAGGAAATCCCAAGGGGGTAGCGTAGTTTCACAAAAAACCCAAAATGCACATGAATGAAGTCCTTCCACAAGGACCTAGGAGTGAAACCGAGGAACAAGAGGGTCCCCAAGGGGGGATACCCCATGTGGCCGGCCACACCCCCATGAGGGGCCCAAAAAATGGCTCCTATCCATCCATGTCATCCCCAAGATCTTTTGGAGCAAAGCCCCAAAAGGTGGCTTTCCATAAAGTAACCATAAAGCTGATTTTCACTATTCACGACGACATTTTTCAGCGTCTGATCGAACTGAAAATATTTATGTGGGCTAAGAACATTTCCAGTACCCACTAAAATGATTTTCAACGCATTCCGAAACAATTCCGGTTTTAGTGATTTTCATCTGCGAAACGCATCTGAAGTGGCTCCGGCAGCTCCGGAACATTTCCGGTTTTTATCTCAGAAAATTCCAAAAAGCTTCCAGAATGATTCTGGCATCCTCCAAGAATTATCAGGCATGTGCCGAAACCAATTTGACTTAATGGTGTATCCCGAAACAACTTTTCGGTATCATCGAAACTTATCCGATGACCTCTCTCTGCGGTACGATTCCGCTGTCCGAAACATTTCGGTGTCCGAAACTTTTTCGGTGATTTTCTCTCAGACTCCCTGTCTAGTATTCAGCAGATAGATGACCCTTAAGCGTGTGACCCTATAGGTTCGGTGAAGTATAGACATGACCCGGAACCCCTTCCGATCAATGATCAACATCGGAGCCGTGGACACCCATATTGACCCCCTATACCCACACGAATAAATATTCGAGTGAACCTCCAGTTGCCGTGTGCTATTCCTGTTGCTTCGCGATATGTTACAAATACCCGAGGTGAGACATGTTGGCATTCCCGTGGATCAACAACTTGTCCACTATGCTAGTTACCTCGTTACCGGTATTGTTCTCTTTTCTCGTTATCGTGTTCCGGCATCCCCGTGATCAAATCACAAAGTGTCTGGCCAGACGATGATGGATACCGTAACACCGAGAGGGCCCAGAGATATCTCTCCATCGTCGGAGGAGCAAATCCCAATCTTGAGCTATCAAGTTACTTGACACACTTTTCCATGAACCCGTAAGCCGCCGTAATAGCCACCCATTTACGGATGACGTTTAACAAACCCCAAAGTTCATGAAGCAAGCATGAAGAAACTCGATACTCTCATGGTCTAAGGAATCATGCAAACGTTAACCATCTCTGTGTTATGTACCAATAAACTTGTGACGAATGAATCTCATAGCATAACATCATGCCGGGTCGATTCAACACAAATGTTCTCTTAACATTATGCCCTCAAGGTTGCTGACATAGACATGCCCATGATCAGGAAAACATAACCATCATGCAACACTTGAGCTAGTCTTAGAGGCCAGACTAGGAATACATTTTACCGTTTATTATTCCACACGTGCATATGAGTCTTCCTCCGAGCCTCGTGGTTATTGCAGACTCGAGAACCATAGCAGTTATAGCATGGAACATAAACATAATTATGAACTCGGAGATAAATAATATCATTTATTATTGCCTCTAGGGCATATCTCCTACAGACTCCCACTTGCACTAGAGTCAATAATCTAGTTAATGCTAATGCACTTTACACCTGTGGCACACCGGTGTAAATATGCTTCGCTTGTGGTATAGCCTGATGTCCAACGGATCTGACGACTTCAGTTCCGTGTGTATCTTTGCATGTCCTCGCGTTTTCACGTTTTCACAAAATTCATATTTTGTGTGGACTTGGCTTTGTATGTATGTGAATCACAGGTCGAACCTGGATTCCTCAGACTGAGTTATGGAGCAACTACCTGCAGTAGTGTCCCATTGTCAAAAGCCATCTTGGAACTATACTAAGTTCATGAATGAACTATATGATTCAACATCTTCTTTGTCGCTTCTAAAGCGTCAACATACTTAGCCCTTGTTATAGAATTCGCCACAGTAACTAGTTTGAACAAATTCCAACTAACTGTGCCACCACATTGTGTGTTACACAAAACCCTTAACTTAAATCGAAAATCGCACGGTGAAAAGATGAAGACTATCGATGTAACATTTTACAACGAACTCTTCATGATCTCCGCTTGCAAGAAAACATATCATCAGTACTTACTCTAGTACTCAATGACATCTTTCACTGTTGTCCCACGATCAGTACTTTGATCACTTTAGTATCCATACTCGCAACACCTTGGGAGTATCGGACATATCTGGTTGTTTTACATACCATGGAATACATGATTAATCCAAACACAAAAGTGTGTGGAATCTGCATCATGTATTTTACTCATCAGTGTTTTGGGACACCGAGTCTTGCAAAAACTCCTTCCATGTGACTTTGGCAAGAATCACTCCTTGGCGTTTTAAATGCTAAAAGGTTTTAGCATCTTGTCAATATGTATTCATTGCTTAGCCCCATTAGGTAAATCTATCTCCATAGATCATCATGCCTAATATTGAGGCTATTTAGCCTAAGCACTTCATCGAAAAACTATTTTCAAATGAAGTCCTAATTCGTGTCAAGAAATTTATTTCCAATTACCAATGTGCCAAGCACATAAGGTTTTTAGAAATATTATTACGCTCCCACTTACTTTCTTGAATTACAAGCATCTTCGTTACCCATTGATGAAGTCAAAACCCCTTTGACCATTTCATCAAAACACGAAGATTCCAACTCCATTTTGCTCTCTTCTGTCCATTGCTGGAACTCTGAAGTTTGCATACCTACTAGCATCCTCTGGATCGACAAATTACTTTGGACTGTATCATATACAAGTCCTAGCTTTCATTTCCATCAGATGGAAATCCTTTTATCATCCATGTTTCATATCTCATGATTGAAATATGTATTAATTGCTAGTTCAACCCGAACCGACTTTAAGCATCGCTACGATGAAAACAACCTCATCGTAGTCAACTCTTGAACTTGTTATTTCAACAAGTCGAGCTTTATGGATAAAACATTTTTATCCATATCAGTTTTAAGTTCCATAAATATTCGTTAGACTCTAAGTCTTCCGAAAGGTGTATCAAGGTTTTAATCTTGAATCACTTATATGGAAACTAACTTGGGTTGTATTGGCATTTAGCCAATTCCGGAGTCAGGGCCCATCAACGCTTCCTTGTGTATCGTAGGTATAATGTTGTCTAACAACAATATCTCGTTTGCGCACCTGAGAGGTTTGCACGAGCCTTGCCTACGTGGTTCAGCTGCAAGTTCGACCGAAGTTCATACATTTTATTGTAGAGACTTCCGTATCAGTCGCAGTAGGAAACTCTGGAATTACTTCCAAGGTCTCTTTCCTTTGATCTGATGACTTAGATACTGTTTATCTCGTCGAGTTGCACTATTCTCCCACTCACCTTTTTGAAAGAACCATTCTCTTTAAAAGCACACCGTTTCGCGGCAAAACTATTTGCCTCGGTATAGTGAGGGAGGAATACCCAACATTTTGGTATAACCTACAAAGTAGCACTTGTCTGATTTGGAATAGGTTTGTAACCTTTTACACAAGCCCCATATTCCAAATGTTAAGAAAAGATATAACATGGTTGGGCGTACCATACCATGGCTTCATTTCAACAGACCCGATGTAGCTCTTTTCAGTGTAAAAGCCGCAGTCTCTAAAGCATCACTTTAAAAAGGATAATGGCAAATTTATTTATGTCATCTTTGACCTTACCATGTCATAAATGGTTAGATTACATCTCCACGGACTTTTCACTTGCAGTGGTGTTCCGGGAGGTGCAAGTTATGAAACCCCTTTCACAACTCATCAGACATTCGCTAAACATGTAACTCAAATATTCCTTTGTGCAATCAAATTGCAGAAACATAATTTTCTTGTTACAATAACTTCTACTTCATTTTTGAAAACCTTTCGAATGATTTCAAAAGATCCAGACTTACGTCTCATCAAGTAAATATCCATATATCTACTTGAGTCATTTCTGAAGATAAATAAATCCACCACTAACAACACTTATCGGACTACACACATCAAATGTATGATCACTAATAAGTTTGTTGTTCGTTCCTTATTGCCTGTGAACGGTATTTTAGTCACTTCACTTTTCGGAGGAAAGTTGCAAGTGTCAGATGATTCAAAATCAAAAAGACTTCAAAATCCATCATAATGGAATTTTCCATGCGGGTTTCTCCAATGTGACCAAATGTAGTGCCACACTTGTGTGGTATTCTTTTAGTCTTGCGACATTTAGCGTCAGTGTTATGGATGTATCATATTACCCTCAATATTCATAACATACGTCCCATCTTGGATGGAAGCATGGCCCTTCATGTTATTCATAATACTTAACAACAATTGTTGTTTTTATGAACAACTCTTTTGCAACAAACATTGTGCAATGGGCTAGAGTGTATGAAACTCTAAAATGAATTATGAAAGTAAACCCAGAGGTATTGTATTATTATCAATATTCATAACATACATCTCATTCATAATGAAAGTATGGCCCTTGTGTTATTCATAACATCGAACATAAAAGGTTCTCTTATGAACAACCTTCTTGCAAGATACCTTATGCAATGGGCTAGAGTTTGTAAAACTCTAAATGAATTATGAAAATAAATACAGACGGCAATACACCGATGGAAGGTATAGTAACATTTACTATGTTCCCTGTGTATACCTTAACCTCATTTCTGGCTAGTCTTTTAGGCCACAGTAGCTCTTACAGTGATTCGCAATTGAATGCAATCGAGCGGGTATCTTTGTGATTAACTCACAATACCCAAGAATTAGTGATTAACATGTTTAACCATAATTCCCAAGAACTATATCTTTGACCAGCTACTATACAACAAAACTTGTATGACATTCATACATGAGCTGGATATTCCAGTCATCTTTCTTTCTGCCTTTTTTACTTCTAACAGTTTAACTTTTGTAATTTCTCCTACTCGCAAAAGAAGCACCCGACTTAAGAGTGGCGTTAGCCCCGGACTTCCTAGGCGTGTAAGTCATACTAACACCCTTTGGACACTTCCTTTCTCTTTAAGTTGTTGTTTTATTCACCTTTCATTATATGACAGGCGTTCTTCTGGATCCCTTTCCCAACAGTCAAATGCATAGTAAACACTTTTACTAATACTTGCAAACAAACATTGCTTTGTTTGTATCTGAAAATAATTTTCAGTTCCATGAATATCATATAACTATCCCAACTTTCGAAGTTTGGGTTTCATGGAAGCAAACATATTGCACTTGACTGAAACGGAATTATAGCTTTTGGATCGAAGGACGAGAGTCACATGATCCATAGCTTTAGCGGGAGGATACGGAAAGCATGCGATAGGACAAAGTCCTTCTCGGCACTTTTGAGGACAATCCTCATATTACGTTACCAATCGTAAAGTTTTAACCAGATATTTAACAGTTATTCAATTTTAATAGGAAAGGTGGAAACGCGAACCATTATTCTACAACTATTTTGCAAGAAACACTTAGACAGTGTTCATAATTAATTGCACTAAGAATTAAACATGTTAATTCAACAGTGCGCTCCCACTCAAATCAATATCTCTCACAATTAATTTTGAGTGATACAAGATCCAGACTTCAATTCATCGCCATAGAATCATCATCTCATAACGGGAATTTTAATCGGTAGGCCAACTTGCCGATCACATCTCTATGTGACTCTTGCTCATCTTTCGATGCGTGTGTTCCGAGCTCAGGACGATCCTGCCATGAACGTCAAGACAACCAAGTGATCTTGCTGCGAGGTCTGACCTCACCCGCCTCACACTTCTCTAATCGTTCGTACCCATGCATCCATGGCGCACCCCGAAAAGATAGGTGCCGTGACGGTGCTACACTTGGGAGAACACTAACTACTTGATATTTTAAGTGAGAGATCACCCTAATAAAAGCGACTATCGCGCAATCAAGAAGGGTGCATCATAAGGGATAAACATCTCAGGCAATTCATAATAGCATGATATGGTATAGCCCTTTCTGACGGAGAAGTATTTCATTTCTTCGTCTTCGGCATTCGCGTCGGTGGTCACCTTCACGAAGATTGCCACCACCTTGTCGATGCACCAGATAATATTGCTATCTCTATAGCTAACAAAATAATGCATTACAACAAGGTTGACACGCAGGTCATTAAAATGCAATCATATGGCTCCAGCCATCATGCCGAATCATGACACGCAGGTCATGTTAATCAAATTACATCATATAGTCATCTCATACATAATCGAATTAGTATGAGCACTGCTATACCACATCACATGCACATCCTGCAAAACCAAGTTAGACGCCTCTAATAGGTTTATGCAAAATTTTATTTTACGTGGCTTCTAAGGTTTTGACTTAAACCGCAGCTACCAACGTTTTATCATCAAGTATGATTATTCAGGTTGCTAGATTAACATCTCGGGGTGTATGAAACACGGGATAATTAAATCTCGAGCCCCATACTAAACTTCGTCATACGCATGGCCCCCGTGCAGATCATATCTGCAATGCCCTTTCATCTGCGAATTTCATCTTTCTTTTGACTACGGCAGAACCCAAAGAACTGATAGCACTTCCATGATCAATCAGGATCACGGATTGCCAGAACTTTGTCAAATTCCACCATGCTGTCTCGAGATTGAGCAAACGCAAATTCTAGGGAAGCAACAAGAACCTCGGGTAACAGATTTCATCTGTCACCCGCATAAATAATTTTCAGCAATAGATCTCATCTACTACCTAATTATATTATGCAATACCCATACATCTCCATGTATTCTAGATCGAAACCTGCATCTATGCATAGCACGGCTCTTGATGCCACTGTAGGGGAACGCAGCAGAAAACAAAAAATTTCCGACCTACGCACCAACCCAGGACCACTATGGAGACTGCATACATGGTTTGATCTTTTTCGTTACCGACTCGTAGCGCAGCGGGAAGTAGAGTCGATGACGATCGGCGGTGCAGATCCCCGCAGCTAGGATTTACAACCTCCCAACCGCGAGGATGTATACCCTCATCTGCTCCTCAGACAGCCCTCCAGGAGGCGGTCGAACAGCCCCCCGGACGGTGTCGCGGACAGCCCTTCGGGAGGACCTTCGAAACTCGAACGGTCACTCGGACAGCTCTTCGGGAGGACCTTCGAAACTCGGACGGTCACACGGACAGCCCTTCGGGAGGCACTCACGAACTAAGACCGAAACTATGATCTCTCTACAGAGTTGCACACATACGGTGTCATCTATCCGGCAGGGCTTCGCCGTCCAGAACTAGTTCCTGCCGGAACCCAGACAGCCTTACGGCTCTACGAAACTCTTTTCGTGGGAGGGAGAGAAGAAGCCAGATAATGCATGGCATGTGTATGAGAGCAAGGGATGATTGTGGAGGGCTGCCCCTCCACCTCTATTTATAGGAAATCCCAAGGGGGTAGGGTAGTTTCACAAAAAACCCAAAATGCACATGAATGAAGTCCTTCCACAAGGACCTAGGAGTGAAACCGAGGAACAAGAGGGTCCCCAAGGGGGGATACCCCATGTGGCCGGCCACACCCCCATGAGGGGCCCAAAAAATGGCTCCTATCCATCCATGTCATCCCCAAGATCTTTTGGAGCAAAGCCCCAAAAGGTGGCTTTCCATAGTAACCATAAAGCTGATTTTCACTATTCACGACGACATTTTTCAGCGTCTGATCGAACTGAAAATATTTATGTGGGCTAAGAACATTTCCAGTACCCACTAAAATGATTTTCAACGCATTCCGAAACAATTCCGGTTTTAGTGATTTTCATCTGCGAAACGCATCTGAAGTGGCTCCGGCAGCTCCGGAACATTTCCGGTTTTTATCTCAGAAAATTCCAAAAAGCTTCCAGAATGATTCTGGCATCCTCCAAGAATTATCAGGCATGTGCCGAAACCAATTTGACTTAATGGTGTATCCCGAAACAACTTTTCGGTATCATCGAAACTTATCCGATGACCTCTCTCTGCGGTACGATTCCGCTGTCCGAAACTTTTCGGTGTCCGAAACTTTTTTGGTGATTTTCTCTCAGACTCCCTGTCTAGTATTCAGCAGATAGATGACCCTTAAGCGTGTGACCCTATAGGTTCGGTGAAGTATAGACATGACCCGGAACCCCTTCCGATCAATGATCAACATCGGAGCCGTGGACACCCATATTGACCCCCTATACCCACACGAATAAATATTCGAGTGAACCTCCAGTTGCCGTGTGCTATTCCTGTTGCTTCGCGATATGTTACAAATACCTGAGGTGAGACATGTTGGCATTCCCGTGGATCAACAACTTGTCCACTATGCTAGTTACCTCGTTACCGGTATTGTTCTCTTTTCTCGTTATCGTGTTCCGGCATCCCCGTGATCAAATCACAAAGTGTCTGGCCAGACGATGATGGATACCGTAACACCGAGAGGGCCCAGAGATATCTCTCCATCGTCGGAGGAGCAAATCCCAATCTTGAGCTATCAAGTTACTTGACACACTTTTCCATGAACCCGTAAGCCGCCGTAATAGCCACCCATTTACGGATGACGTTTAACAAACCCCAAAGTTCATGAAGCAAGCATGAAGAAACTCGGTACTCTCATGGTCTAAGGAATCATGCAAACGTTAACCATCTCTGTGTTATGTACCAATAAACTTGTGACGAATGAATCTCATAGCATAACATCATGCCGGGTCGATTCAACACAAATGTTCTCTTAACATTATGCCCTCAAGGTTGCTGACATAGACATGCCCATGATCAGGAAAACATAACCATCATGCAACACTTGAGCTAGTCTTAGAGGCCAGACTAGGAATACATTTTACCGTTTATTATTCCACACGTGCATATGAGTCTTCCTCCGAGCCTCGTGGTTATTGCAGACTCGAGAACCATAGCAGTTATAGCATGGAACATAAACATAATTATGAACTCGGAGATAAATAATATCATTTATTATTGCCTCTAGGGCATATCTCCTACACACGTATCTAGTGGCAAGCTTCCCTTTGATACCGAAGCGACGAGTGCCTTTCATTGGAGAGACGCGGAGGTAGACATGGTCTCCGATTTTAAAAGCCACATCTTGGTGCTTGTCATCATAATAGCTCTTCTGGCGCGATTGCGCGGCTTTGAGATTCTCACGAATGACTTTGCACATTTCTTCTGCTTCTGTGATCAAATCGTTGCCAAGAAGTTGGCGTTCACCTGTCTCGGACCAATTGAGAGGAGTACGACACTTCCTGCCATAGAGAATTTCGAATGGGGCCTTGCCCGCACTTTCTTGGAAGCTGTTGTTGTAGGAGAACTCGGCATATGGAAGACAATCTTCCCACTTCATGCCAAAGGAAATGACACAAGCCCTGAGCATATCTTCAAGGATTTGATTGACTCGCTCGACTTGGCCACTTGTTTGAGGATGGAAAGCTGTGCTGAAGCGAATGTTGGTGCCCATGGCCTTCTGGAAGGAGTCCCAGAACTTAGAAGTGAAGATGCTTCCACGATTTGAAGAAATCAATTGTGGAATGCCGTGCAAGGAGACAATCCTGGAGGTGTATAGCTCTGCCAACTGAGCTGCTGTGATGGATTCTTTGATTGGAAGGAAATGAGCCACTTTTGTGAGCTTGTCAATGACAACGAAGATAGCATCATTTCCACGCTTGGACTTAGAAAAACCAGTTACGAAGTCCATCTCGATAAGATCAAACTTCCATTCTGGAATAGCAAGAGGTTGGAGGAGACCAGCTGGTCGTTGGTGTTCTGCTTTCGCCCTTCGGCAGACATCACATTCATTCACGAATTGAGCAATCTCTCGCTTCATTCGAGTCCACCAATACGACTGCTTGAGGTCATGGTACATCTTCGTACTTCGAGGATGAATGGATAGAAGGGAATTGTGTGCCTCGTTCATAATGACTTTTCTCAGATCGCCCTTAGGAACCACAATTCGATCCTCGAAGAAAAGAGTATCTTTGTCATCAATGTGGAAGCACTTTTATTTGGCAATGCCCTTGTCGATACCACGTTTCACCTTTTTCACCATGGCATCCAGGAGTTGTGCCTCACGAATTTGGTCTTCCAAAGTTGGAGTGACTAGGAGGTTGGCAAGAAAACCATGAGGAACAACTTGAAGATTGAGTTTGAGGAAAGCTTCACAAAGATCCGGTTGAAAAGGCTTGAGAATTAAGCTGTTGCAATAAGCCTTTCTGCTCAAAGCATCTGCAATCACATTGGCCTTGCCTGGAGTATATTCAATACTTGGATTGTACTCTTGAATCATTTCGACCCATCGAGTTTGCCTGAGGTTGAGGTTGGGTTGAGTGAAGATATATTTGAGACTCTTATGATCGGTGAAAATGTCCACTTGCCTTCCCAACAAGAGATGTCTCCATGTTATCAATGCATGGACAACTGCCGCCAACTCAAGATCGTGAGTGGGGTAGTTCCTTTCGTCGGGCTTCAACTGACGAGAGGTATAGGCCACAACTTTCTTCTCTTGCATTAACACAGCACCGAGACCTTGAAGAGAAGCATCACAGAAAACTTCGAATGGCTTGGATTCATCAGGAGGAGTGAAGACAGGAGCTGTGACAAGTTTATCTTTGAGAGTGTTGAAAGCAACGTCACACTCAAGAGTCCAGACATACTTCACATGCTTTGGGAGGAGGTTGGAAAGAGGCTTTGCAATCTTAGAGAAATTCTCAACGAATCTTCAACAATAACTTGCAAGCCCAAGAAAACTGCGAAGCTGCTTGACATTCTGAGGAGGTTCCCGATTCACAACTGCAGACACCTTCTCGGGATTAACAACGATGCCCTTGGCGGAGATGATGTGACCAAGGTAAAGAACTTCATCAAGCCAGAACTCACATTTGGAAAACTTTGCATAGAATTGATACTCTCTGAGCTTGTCGAGCACCAATCGCAAATGTTTGGCATGGTCCTTCTTATTCTTGGAGAAGACCAAGATATCATCGAGATGCACCAAGACGAATTCATTGGTGTAGAGGTTGAAGATGAAATTTATCATTCGAGAGAATGTTGGAGGAGCATTGACAAGGCCGAAAGACATGACAGTATATTCATAAGAACCGAAACTTGTTCTGAATGTTGTCTTGGGAATATCTTTTTCACGAATGCGAATCTGATGATAACCCATACGAAGGTCAAGCTTGGAGAACACCTTTGCACCTTTAAGTTGCTCGAATAGCTCATTGATGTTGGGAAGTGGATACTTGTTCTTGATTGTCTTCTTGTTCAATGGACGGTAATCGACGCACAGTCGGTCCGTGCCATCTTTCTTCTGGACAAAGAGAACTCCACAACCCCATGGAGATGAACTCGGTCTGATCAAACCCAGACGCTCTTGTTCATCGAGCTGTTTCTTCAATTCTTTCAGCTCCTTGGGTCCAAGCTTGTAAGGACGCTTGCAAACGGGTTTAGTACCAGGCTCAAGATCGATAACGAATTCGACTGGCCGGTGAGGAGGCATACCCGGAAGCTCTTCTGGAACGACATCTTGGTACTCACAAATGACTGGAATCTGAGAGATTGCGTCTAGCTCACCCTTCTCATTGAGAGAGAATAACCGAATGGTCTCATCACGAGCGGATAGATGATCACATCCTCAGAAGAGTGTGTCAATTGAATTTCCCTGGCAGCACAATTAAGTTGAGCTTTGTGCTTAGAAAGCCAGTCCATCCCGAGAATTAGATCGATATCAGAGTCCCCAAGAACAATTGGCTTAGACAGAAATTTATAGTCCCGCATCTTGATGGAAACATCCGGAACCATGTAGCTTGCGTTCATGCATTTGCCCGAAGAGACAACTGCTAATGGTCTAGGCAATTCTTGGAAAGGCAACTCGTGCTTAGATGCAAATGGTCTTGAGATGAAACTAAGCGATGCACCATTGTGAAAAAGAACTTTTGCAGGAAAGTCGTTAACAGGAAGATTACCCATTATCACTTCTGAAGAGTCCTCTGCCTGAGCTGCGTTCATCATGTTGACCTTTGCAAACTTGGAATTATGCTTGACCACTGCATTGCTTGCGGAACGAACAGGAGGAGGAGGTGGAAGGCGCCTTTGGTTGAAGCACTTGTTAGCATAGTGACCTTTCTGCTGAAACTTGTTGCAAGTCACCTCTGAGAGCGGACGATGATAAGGAGCACTTGACCTTGGAGCTTGATTCTGAGACTTGTTCCGATAGCCAGGGTTGGGTGGGTGGGAAGATCCATGGCCACCTTTGTTCTTCTGCTGGAAAGGCTGACGAAACGGAGGAGGAGGAGGCAACCAGAACTTCTGTTGCATAGCAGCCACTAGTGAGGAAGAAGAAGACTGAACTGCGTCCCTGACTCTCTTCTTAGAAACCTCACACTTGAGCTGAGCAGCTTCTTGCTTCAGTGCCATGTTGTAGAAATCATCATACTTGGTCGGCTCAAAAAGCACGAGAGCTAATTGCAGATCTTCTCTGAGGCCACCTCTGAATTGATAGATCATGCTCTTTTCATCAGGGACGTCTTGCTTAGCAAAGCGAGCGAGTTTCTGAAACTGGGTATTGTATTGATACACGGACATGCTGCCTTGCTTGAGATTGCGAAACTCCTCACGCTTGCTCTCAACAACACTTTGAGGAATGTGGTGAGCTTTGAAGTCTCGGCAGAAATCATCCCAGGTAATCACACGACCTCCTCCGGAATATTTGTATTGTTGATACCACTCGGCAGCTTGATCCTTGAGTTGAAAAGAAGCAAACTTGACAAAGTCCTCAGGCCTGACATTGCTACATTCAAAATGCTTGTTGATGTCCACGAGCTAATCATTGGCGTATGTGGCCTCGGCACAGTAGCTGAAAGACTTCGGCTGATTTGCAAGGAACTAGTTGAGGGTAGCGAACTGAGGCTGATTGTTGCCTTGGCCTTGATTTCCTTGGTTTCCTTGCCCTTGGGTGCGCTCTTGCAAGAGTTGCAAAATCATCTGAGCATTGGCGTTGGTGGCTGCCATGATAGCTTGCCATGCCTCCGGAGGCGGAGGTGGTGGCGGAGGGTTCGCTTGACTCCCATCATTGCGATCCGGATTCTGACGCGTTGGCAGAGCCATCCTGAAGAGGGTGACATCCGTTAGCATCTTGATAGACAGATAGACAAGTTGAATCAACGGATAGAAATTGCAACATATAGTCTTCACAATAAACATTCGAACGAGGATGAACGAATGAATTCCATAGTAAATCATCACACTTCCATAAGTTGAGAAGCCACTTAGAGAAAGGTATGGAATCAACATTTGACTTCGAAGCAACTCGAATACCACAACTCAAAACAAAACAAAGGATTGGCTTGCAGAATAAGCCGGAACAAACATATGATAGAGATTTCGTCCGAAGTTTTCGTGGTGGGGCCCACACGGGCTCGATCGTACAACACCATCATGTACAAGGCAGTGCAGATGACATACAAAGCGTCCCCGAGTCGGCATAGCCAAGGACTCTTTAAGACACTACGAGACCACTGTAAAACCAACCGTGGATAGGCGGACCACTAGACGTCGAACCCCAATCTCATATCATGCATCCGTCGGAAAGATATCCTAGAGCTACTTGAATTCCCACTTATAAACTCCTGAAACTTTCCGGTTATGCAATCAGGTGTTCGGGATACAGGGGACATAAAATATATCACCCAAACTAACAATCCCTAGATCCAGCTGTATCCATCCGTCAACACATAACCAAGAAATCTTCGGAAATCGTGTACCTCAACCTTCGAAAAGCATCCGTTATACGAGTTATGGCAATACTCCCGAACTCCCGCCCTAGTACTGGGTGGCGTCGAGGTGATCTCACTAACAACTGCATAAAAGAGATTTTTTATGTCGGCGAAACTCAGGTATTCCAGAACTGCAACGATAAAATTGTGACGACAACACCTCGGAGCTCAACTCCCCGGGACACTGCCACAACCCCTAAATGTCAGGAGGCACCAAGAACAATGTTCTCGTCACAAAACCATCGGAATGATTCCAAGATACCCGCGTGATCCTAAATTTTTTTAGTGAAATTTGAGAAGAGGAAAGACAAAACATCTACGTCAGGAGACCTCACCAGAGCGACGAAGGGACTGAGGAGTAAAAGAATCCTACTCTCCGATATATATAATCCTAAGACTCAAATTTTTTTTTCTAGACTCAACAATGCCAGCGATTCGATCAAGCAGAGGGCTCCTAAGTCGGGGATGGCTCTGATTACCAACTTGTAATGCCCACGATGCGGCTATATCTCCCACGTGTCGAGGCACGACTTAGAGGCATAACCGCATTGTAGGTATTGTCGCAAGAAGGGTCATCTTCACACAATCCCATGTAATGAACAAGAATGGGATAGAGAGTTGGCTTACAATCGCCACTTCACACAATACATAAATAAATTCATACATCATCCAAAATACACACATAGACCGACTACGGTCAAATCCAAATGAAAAGAAGATAACCCCAAATGCTAGATCCCCGATCGTCCCAACTGGGCTCCACTACTGATCATCAGGAAAAGAAACATAGTAACGACCACAGTCCTCGTCGAACTCCCACTTGAGCTCGGTTGCGTCATCTGCACTGGTATCCTCAGTGCCTGCAACTGTTTTGGTAGAATTTGTGAGTCACGAGGACTCAGCAATCTCACACCCGCGAGATCAAGACTATTTAAGCTTGTAGGTAGGAAAGGGGTAATGTGGTGGAGCTGTGGCAAGCACTAAGCATATATGGTGGCTAACATACGCAAATGAGAGCGAGAAGAGAAGCAACGCATGGGTCGAGAAGCTAGAAGTGATCAAGAAGCAATCCTGAAACTACTTACGTTCATACATAACACAAACCGTGTTCACTTCCCGGACCCTGCCGAAAAGAGACCATCACGGCTACACACGCGGTTGATGTATTTTAATTAAGTCAAGTGTCAAGTTCTCTACAACCGGACATTAACAAAATCCCATCTGCCTCATAACCGCGGCCACGGCTTTCGAAAGATAATACCCTGCAGGGGTGTCCCAACTTAGCCCAATATAAGCTCTCACGGTCAACGAAGGATATTCCTTCTCCCGGGAAGACCCGATCAGTCTTGGATTCCTGGTTTACAAGACATTTCAACAATGGTAAAACAAGACCAGCAAAGCCGCCCGAATGTGCCGACAAATCCCGATAGGAGCTGCACATATCTCGTTCTCAGGGCACACCGGATTGTCCAAACTTCCGATAGGCGAGCCCAGAGTTGCCCCTGGTGGCCACCGGCGGCTGACAGGTTGGACCAACACTCCGAGGAGCACTGGCCCGGGGGTTTAAAATAAAGATGACCCTCGGGCTCGCGAAAACCCGAGGGAAAAAGGCTTAGGTGGCAAATGGTAAAACCAAGGTTGGGCCTTGCTGGAGGAGTTTTATTCAAAGCGAACTGTCAAGGGGGTCCCATAAATCACCCAACTGCGTAAGGGACGCAAAATCAAGGAACATAACACTGGTATGACGGAAACTAGGGCGACAAGAGTGGAACAAAACACCAGGCATAAGGCCGAGCCTTCCACCCTTTACCAAGTATATAGATGCATTAATTAAATAAGAGATGTTGTGATATCCCAAAATATCCATGTTTCAACATGGAAGCAACTTCATCTTCACCTGCAACTAGCAACACTATAAGAGGGGCTGAGCAAAGCGGTAACTTAGCCAAACAATGGTTTGCTAGGAAAGGATGGTTAGAGGCTTGACATGGCAATATGGGAGGCATGATAAACAAGTGGTAGGTAGTGCAGCATAGCAATAGAGCGAACAACTAGCAAGCAAAGATAGAAGTGATTTCGAGGGTATGGTCATCTTGCCTGCAAGGTTCTCAGAGTTGTCGAAAGCTTGATCCTCGTGGGCATGCGTGTGCTCAGGTACAGATGGGTGCGCGGGCGCGTGTGCTCGGAGTGCAGAGCAGCGACATAGCCAGGCCGGGCGCGGTGAGGCAAGGCAAGGACCTGCGCGGGCTGCTGTGAGAGAGTGCGTGCATGGGTGCAGCAAGGCGTGGAAGAGCTCGTCTAGGAGGATACAGAGTGGGAGGTGCACGCGAGCTGTCTCTGAACTACCGAACTGAAGAAAAAAATTCAGAACTCGCCTCGGTGCGCCGGGAACACGACGACGGCGAGATCTTGGCCGCTCCTACGGAGACCGATCGGCGAAACGATAAGAGCAGGGGGAAGGATGGGTTTACCTACTATACCTATGTCAAGGATGTGAGGCCGGTGGCGTAGAAGATCGGCAGCGGGGAGGCGAAGATTTCCGGTGGACTTGTTGTCCGAGCAGGAGACGATGTAGAGGACGTCGGGGAAGGCGTCCTCAGGATCGGAACGGCGTCAGAACGGACTTGGGGAGGCACTGCGGTGCTTGGGGTCGACGGACGGGAAGCCGGCGACGCACCTACGCCGGCGAGGAGCTCTCGCTCGGGCCGGCCATGGTGGCTGTAGGGAGGAGACGGAGCGGGGAAGCAGGGCGTGGGTGCCTCTTACCCGTGGCGGCGGCGCGGAGGGGAAAGAAGGTAGGGGGAGGAACCCTAGGCTTGCCCTGGGTTGGCCCTTTATAGGGGGAAGTGAGGGACGTGGTGGCCACGGTGGCCATGTGTGCCCGTGTCCTCTGCTTTTACTGTGAGAGGAACGAGCAAGGGAGGAGGAAGAGGAATAGGGTTTTCGGGTCGCTGCAGGTGGGGTCGCGCGGAGTCCAGCGTGGGTTACCACGGGAGGCTGGCGCTGGCTATGGGCTAGCCAGGCGCGGTGCTGGGCCGAGGCCATGCTGCTGCTGGGCTGCGGCTACTACTGCTGCTGCTGGTCTGAGTCTGCTGCTGCTCCTTTTCCCATTTTCTTCAGACATGAAACAAATGGAAAAGCATAGGTGGATTGGGAAGGATTTTGAGAAATATGACAATATTCTCAAGATCCTGAATTTGTGTAGTATTTAATAAAATTGATTTGGGAATTTTTAAAGGTAGAAAAATATTCCATGTTTGAATGAGGTTCAAACTGGAAGCATTTTTTATCCCAACCAAACCAACTCCAATTTAGGTGAAACTTGGCAGAGAGGTGAGTGGCATGATGCTTGAATTGTGAGGAAGAGATGAACATTAAAGGAGGAGTGAAAAATGGGACTTGCCAAATAAAAGAAAGAGGAGGAGGGGAGGTGGTGATGAGTGAAGGGGGATGATGATGCTTGGATCCACATAGAACATGCCACAATGCAATGAGCTACACCATGAAGATGAACATGATGACATGAGATGAAATGCATGACATGAAGAAAATGCAAAACGAAGACAAAACTCAACCACGGAGGGAATATCATAACACACAGCCGAAAATGGCGAGAGTTGGAGTTACAATTATGGAAAGTTACATGCGGAGTGTTACAGAATCCTTGCCGAAAATAGCCCCTTAGGTGAGTGTATGGATCCGGACTTCGATAGAGCCAGTTTGAGATGTTTATCCTATTCGTCACCTGTTTTTAAAGGATAGCAAAGGAAGAAATAAAAAGGAAGTAAATAATAATAAAAAAGGTTACTGGAGTGCTTGCAGGCTTGTCCGTATTGTGCTTTCGCCAATGCCCATGGTATCTTAAGTGCGTAATGATCTATGCGGTACAAACTTTGTAGGTGTACAGAGTGGGCGGCGGAAGCTGGGTTGCTATTTCCGTTCTTGGAGTTGTTGATCCTCGGGTGGAGATTACTTCTGACCCCCGGTGTTTCGTTGGTGAACCTTTCCGTCATCCCAGTCGCTTGGCGGCTTCCTCCCCCTATGTTTGGCGTTGAGCTTGCCTGCCTGTTTAAAGACCCAACAGCTTCGGTTGGTATGATTAGCTTGTTCATCGGGGTGGCCATGAATCTGGCAGGGTCGGTCCAATATCCTGTCCAGGTTGGATGGTTCGTCTCGATTCGCCTTGAATGGCTTCTTCCACTGACCGGGCTTGTGATTGCTGAATCCGGCGTTGACCGATGTGTCGTGTGGTCTTTCGTCATCGTTGCGACTGTTGTATTTGCTTCATCGTGGCTTACCGTTGCCGTCTCGGATTTCTGAGGTGACCGGGTCGCTGGCGCTGTTGCTTTTACGAGCGAGCCAGCTGTCTTCTCCCGGGCAAAAGCGGGTCATCAGAGCAGTGAGGGCTGTCATGGATTTAGGTCCTTCTTGGCTGAGGTGGCGTGCAAGCCATTCATCCCGGACACTCTGTCTGAAAGCCGCAAGGGCTTCCGCGTCTGGACAGTCAACGATTTGGTTCTTTTTGACTAAGAACCGAGTCCAGAGCTCCCTGGCTGATTCTCTGGGCTGCTGGACAATGTGACTTAGGTCATCGGCATCCGGTGGCCGGACATGTGTTCCTCGGAAGTTATCGAGGAAGGCCTCTTCCAAGTCCTCCCAGCTGCCTATGGAATTTTCAGGCAGGCTGTTTAGCCAGTGCCGAGCTGGCCATTTTAGCTTTAGTGGGAGGTATTTAATGGCGTGGAGGTCGTCCCCACGGGCCATATGGATGTGGAGGATAAAATCTTCTATCCACACCGCGGGATCGATTGTTCCGTCGTATGATTCAATATTGACGGGTGTGAATCCGCCGGGGAATTCATGATTCATTACTTCATTAGTGAAGCAAAGCGGGTGTGCGGTGCCTCTATGTTGGGCCGCCCTGCGACGTAACTCCGAAGGAGTCCCTTTACGGTTTTTGGCTCGGGCGTGGCGAGGTTTGTCACGTCCGGATAGGTAGCCATCGTCGCGTGTCGAGGCATGCCTTCGCGATCCATAGATCGGTCTCGCGTGTCCTGCTCTATTGTCCAAGTCTCGTTGCGGGTCCTTTGGACAATCGTGAGCTGCGTTATTCCTGCCTTTACGGCGAGGTGGGGCGGTCTGGTGTTCGACTTGAGTTGCCTCTTTATCCGGACAGAGTTGTCGGCGACCTGCCGTATTGTGTGACGATGGTACGGGCTCCAGCGCCCCGTCATCGGACTGGTATAGCAATCTATGCTTTGGGTAGCTTTTGGCTAGGCCACTAAGGCCGTATTCTTCGGTGAGCAGGACTTCAGTCCATCTGTCGTTGAGTAGGTCTTGGTCAGCTTGAAGCTATTGCTGCTTGTTTTTCAGACTCCTTGCCGTAGCTATTAGCCTGCGCTTGAAGCGTTCCTGTTCAAGGGGCTCTTCGGGTACGGTGAAGTCTTTGTCGCCGAGGCTTATCTCATCTTCGGAGAGCGGAAGGTAGTTGTCGTCCTCCGAACTGTTGGTGGGCAGGGCCTGTTTATCGGGGCGGGCTTGCCCATTTTCCTGTTCCTCCTTTTCGGAAATTGCCCCAACAGGGTCTTCATTGCTTCGGCGCCGTCCGGAATACTATTTTCTCCGGTGCCATCATTGCTGCGGTGTGACTTGGATCAGCGTTTGGGGCACCGGAACTTAGACTATATCTCAGGAGTTTTATTCTCAACTGGATCTCCCTTGTCATTGCCGCGAGCCTTTTTAAGTGTGTCGACCATGTATACATCGTCTGAAGGGGTGGCCGTCTCTCACCGGATGACTGGCGGGTCTTGGCCTTGCTCCTTGTCGGTATCGTCGTCTATACCGTCAATGTCTTCGGAGCCATAAGCAGTCATGTCGGCTAAGTCCTCGACAGTGGCTATGAAGTGGGTGGCGGGTGGGAAGCGAAATTCTCCATTATCATCCTCTAGCTCGAACCGGACATAGTTCGGCCGTGAGTCCCCCATCGGGGATAGGCTTCTCAATGAGTTCAGCACATCGCTGAAGGGCGAGTGTTGGAAGATATCTGCGGCGCCGAACTCGAAGATTGTTAGCCAATCCAGCTCGGTGTCCGGGAGCGTGCGAGGTTCGGAACTTATAACCAGAGACGAGTCCGGAATTCCATTGATGCTGATATTGCCTGGGCTTGAGTCTGGTTCCAACGCCACGGACTCTGTGGCTTCAGATCGTGCAAACTGCTCCGGATCTAAGGTCGTAGCAGTTACAGGAACCCTCCCCAGAATCTGGTCCGATGACGGATTTAAGTCGTGTTCATCGGAGCGAGGGGGAGCGATCGCCACGGTCTCAAATCCATTGAAGATCAAGTCTCCATGGATATCCGCGACATAGTTTAGGCTTCCAAATCTGACCTGGTGGCCAGGGGCGTAGCTATCGATTTGCTCCAGATGGCCAAGCGAGTTGGCCCGTAGTACGAAGCCACCGAATACGAATATCTGTCCAGGGAGGAAAGTCTCTCCTTGGACAGCGTCGCCATAGGCGATTGAAGGGGCCATCGAACCTTTCGTCGACGGCACAGTGGAACTCTCAATAAAAGCACCAATTTCGGTGTCAAAACCGGCGGATCTCGGGTAGGGGGTCCCGAACTATGCGTCTAGGATCGATGGTAACAGGAGACGGGGGACACGATGTTTACCCAGGTTCGGGCCCTCTCTATGGAGGTAATACCCTACTTCCTGCTTGATTGATCTTGATGAATATGAGTGTTACAAGAGTTGATCTACCACGAGATCGTAATGGCTAAACCCTAGAAGTCTAGCCTGTATGACTATGGTAATGTATATCCTTTCCGGACTAACGTACTACTGGAATCAGCTAATTTGCCATCTGCCAGCTCTTTGCCGTCTGCTAGCTGACGGCAAAGAAGCTCTTTGCCATGAGCTACCCAAAAGCAGACGGCAAAGAAAAGGCTGACGGCAAAGAAGCTCTTTGCCATCTGCCAGCTCTTTGCCGTCCACTGGCAGACGGCAAAGAGTGTGGTGGCCCCCACCCCCCGCTCGTTTGAAAAAATCTTAACGGCCCACCTCTTTGCCGTCCGCTAGCAGACGGCAAAGAGGCAAAAAGGCGGACGGCAAAGGCTGGCGGACGGCAAAGAGGGCACTTGACTAACGGCAGGTACCCC